>NW_004949156.1:103587-112200 GCF_000317375.1 Microtus ochrogaster
TATATATATGTGTGTGTGTGTGTGTGTGTGTACGTATATATACAAATACAACACACACACATAGCCCAGTGAGATACTATTTTCCTGTTTTATTTCTATGAATGGAGAATAGTGGTGTGCTTCAAATTTTAAAATTGTGAAAACAATCCTAAAAGTAAGTGAGTGGTCCAATCAATTTGTTCACTTTGATTGGCATGTTTAAATAATTGGTCTAGTTGCACAATTGGTGCAGTATGCTGGAAAATTGAAAAAGAATGGCTCAGGCAGCCTCTGGCAACAGTAGCTGAGGGAATTGGCAAGGAAATTCAATTTCTTGAGGTTCTGCTTGCAAGTCAAAGAATTTCTTGAGGTCAGTTTGCTGTCTGGTATGCAGTGATAGGGCTTCCAACAGATTTCTAGCTGTGCTCATTTGAAGAACAACTTTATTTGTATTGTTACAAATGCCAGCAGAGTTATTTTGACATCTCTTTAAGAGAACAAACAGATATATTCTTTATGTTTATTTTCTTCTGTGACATTAAAATGACACTATTGCTTGGTAACTTATTTTAATTTACAAGTAAAAAAAAATTCTTCTGTCATAAAGGGACCTAAAGGGAGTTTTTGATGTGCAGCCTCCTACTTTGAATATTTTTTTGAAGACTGTCATTGATTATATTCTAAAACTTTATAAAAAATATTTAATTTTATTTTTAACATATTTTCTTTTATTAACATTTAACTACTCTAGTTTTAATTATGGAACTTAGGAAACCATGTAGTTGTAATATAAAGAAATAATAGAAATATGCATTTGCTTAATCACTAAAGTGATGGTAATTGTACTAGAGATGGCATCAGAACGATCTGCACGATTGGTATACATGGTTACATGAAGGATGGTGAGAGTATCTAGTGCAAAAGTGCTTGTTGCCAAGCAACAGGACTCAAGTTGCAGCTTTTGGACCCATATGGTGGAAGGGGAGGATCATTTATCTATCACAAACTGTCTTCTGACATCCGGATGTATACACACACAAATGTAATAAGTAATAAATGATAAATAAAATATATGATACTGTTCCCATGATTCAGCATTTGGAATTCAATGAGTTTTAGGGTGTCTATGAAACATTAAATTTTCAGTAATTTTCCATTTAATCTCAATGACTAATTTTTTGACTAGTATAACCACCTATTAAAAAGCATCAGTCAAAATATTACTGATGAGAGGCAATTGATAATGTATATGCAGGTAATTTCTATGTATCTAATGATACACACACATATATATGTCTAGTTATATTTATGTATATATATGTATAGTTAGATGCACCAAATGTCAAAAGATACATTTTTTGAAGATAGTATCTAAATTATATAAACTCCATTCTTAATACCTATCTGAATTTGCAAATTCTGTTGTTTCTTCCCAAAATCTCTGTAACATTTAAACCAGTAGTCATAAAACATTGTGTAAAAGTTGTAAAATAAAGAACTATTTCTTACTCTTTAGACAGTTAATTATAGTTTGTATAAATAGTGATTGCACTTATGGAAGATATTATGATACTTCAATCTCAATCCACATCAGACTTTAGGCTAGTTTAACACAAACCATCAGAATGAAAAAGCATAATCCTAGAACCATTCACTTAAATCACTTGACTCTCTGAATGTCTAAAAAAGGATAACAAAATGTGTAAGGATTGGCGTCAATGTACCACTGGTGGCAAAGTGAAAGTTATTGAAAATGTTTACACTACTATAGGAAAACAGGATTTAAATAGAAACAAACCCCAAGTTCATATGATGTAAAAAATGTTTACAAGAATGGACTGTTTTTCAAATATGTAAGTTGAAATCTATGGAGGCCAACATTTTATAGTTAAACTGTCTTGTATTTTTCTATCATAATTTGTACTTATGGCATCTTTGAAATTAAACTTTCAATGGAAAGTTTAATTATACTAAAACTATAAATATATGACATAGAATTTTAAACCTCCCTTGTCCATGCCCTTAGCATATTCCGAATTCTTCCCACCATTTGTATTTAGGCCCAAATTCTACTAGCCAAAATCTGTATTGTTTTGCCTGGGTTCCACTTCAAAATTTTGTGACAGGCTACAAGTAATTAGGAAAGTAAAATTGTTTCTACTGCCTTTCAATCAATTGCGGAAAAATATGGGTATACAACCCTCCAATTCCCTCACCTATGGATACAATAATTCTGAGGCATCTGTTTGCCAGAGCTTTCCTATAGAATTAATGTCTAATCATTAACGAAATTGGCTAGAATTATCTAGAGCTTCATAATTTTCCTTTGCTTTCCTATACCCACTCCTTATTCAGGTAATGACATTTCTTTTTCAAGCAACCTAAACTTTACTATTTATAGTTAGTATTGTTAAATTCAGGAAGAATCTAAACTACAGATTGTCTCTCTCTTTCTCTCTGTCTCTCTCTGTATGTCCGTTTTAAAATGTATTTTCACATTACGGGTTAAGTGTAAAGAGCCTCCGACTAAATGACACATACTACTTTCTTGTGAGGATTATTTGCTTTGTTTTTTTAAAAAATATTTATTTATTTATTGATAATGTATACAATATTCTGTGTGTATTTCTGCAGGCCAGAAGGGGGCACCAGACCCCATTACAGATGGTTGTGAGCCACCATGTGGTTGCTGGGAATTGAACTCAGGACCTTTGGAAGAGCAGGCAATGCTCTTAACCTCTGAGCCATCTCTCCAGCCCCTTATTTGCTTTCTTAAACTCTCCACAATGAGGAAAATAGACACTGTGAGGAATCCTTGATAGTATGAACAAAGCAAAAGCAGCTAAAAGATTTGTTTTAGTGTCAGACAATGTTGAAGACCAACATGAGGGCTTTGCTTAGATGAGTCATTTCCGGTGAGTAGAGGTAACACTACTACACATTTGCTTACCTGTCCAGAATGAAAACAAGAGTAAGACTGAAATCATGATTATTAAAGCCGTTTGTGAGAACCAGGACAGGGGACAGGAGAGCGCTTTACACGCTGTGCTGTATCCACTGTAGATGTAAGATGTTTTGTACATGTATAATGTTTACATATATACTACTAAGTAATCTTATTGGATTACACTTCGAGGTGTGCAAAATAGACTGATGCATTTTTTAAGCTTCATGAAACAAATTGCCTTCCATAGGCGAATAGGAGGGATAGCTGTGAGATACTATACTTAAGCTTTCTAGGTTATTTCTATGTTTCCAAGCACTGAAGATTTTTTTTTCAACAAAATATATCAAATATTGCATTAAGGAATTTCTGTTTATATTTAGTCTCTTTTGATTTAGATAGTATCTTTACTATATTCAATGTTGATCCACCTGAATAATTTATAAGTGATCTTAATCATAGACTTCTAAATATTTTTAAAACCTAGTATTAAAATATTTGTTTCTTAATCTTTTGAAACTTTATATAAAACATATATATTTCACATATATATACTAATGTACAGATAACTTATTAAATAATTATTTTTTGAGACTAAGTTTCATTTTGCCTAAGGTGACCTCATATAACTATCTATCCAAGAATGGCCTTAAGGTAATTTTCTTTTTTGCTCTACCTCCAAAGAAGAGGGCAAACAGGTATATGACACCATACTTAGTTGAAACTATTATTATTAGAAGTCAATTATATTTTGATAGTATTTTTTTCAAATTTATACTGATACATAAATCTGAAAAGAACTGAAATAAGCATTAAGTTTATATTTATGAAGTATCCCAATTAGAGTGCTACTAGGAAGAAATTAGGTTGTCTATAATAATTAATATTGGAAATGATAATGTTGACTTGCTCTTAAGAGAATATCCTTTTCTTTTCAGAGAGCTAAAGAAGAGGCACTACAAAAAGAAACAAAAGTGAAACTCCTCACTGAGACTGTAAATAGTGTAATAGCTCAGGCTCCACCTGCAGCACAAGAGGCCTTAAAAAAGGAACTTGAAACTCTCACCACCAACTACCAGTGGTTGTGCACAAGGTTGAATGGAAAATGCAAAACTTTGGAAGTTAGTTATCTTTCTTTGTTTCTATCATTTCTGTGTCAAAGGGATAGTAAGAACTTAAGTTTTTCTATAAAGCCATTTAAGCTAGAATTCCTTATCCAAACATTTACAACATGTATAAATTTGTGCCGATTGCTTAACTTGCATACAATTGGTTCAAGGTTGTGAATAATCATAATAGATTTTGTGCTGTTGGAGAGATGGCTCAGTATTTATGAATGTTTTCTGCTCTTCCAGTTGATTAGAGTTCAGTTTCCAACATCCAATGTAGGCTGTTCACAAGTGCCAGTAACTCAAGTCTTCTGTGGGCACTTGCACATATATTATACATGGGGGTACCCACACATGGACAGAAATACAAAAAAAATCTTTTAGAAAAAGAATTGTATTTATTTTAATAAACTATTTGTTTTAAAAATAGCATTTGTTTTAGAAAGAATAGAATTTTATGTTTAGAAATTAAGTTAACTATATGACTAAAGTACATAGACAACAGTTATATTTTTCCTGGTATTGTTAGGTAAAAATTTATAAATATTAGAATATTATATATAATATTAAAGTATTTTCCATATATACTAATGTGCATAAAACATTTGAATGTATATTATCTTAATTCTCTTACATGTAAACACTCTTTGTAAAGTTCTCTTATTATGATCATTTTTCATAATCACTAGGCTCCTACAGGCCACTTTATAAGACATAATGTGTAACTAGCTCCTTTTTGACATTTTCTATTTATTCATTATCACAAATCCTGCCATTTGACTTATTCTCTAGATTATGTTTGTGTGACTATAGAGGAAGCATTCAAGTACCTCATACAGTTGCCAGCAGTAATTTTTATTTTTAAGATATAAAAGGGAAAGAGGACACAAACATCCAAATGGGTATGAATTCAAGAACCGGATACAAGTTGAATTTTAAGTCTTTTATTCCCAGACAGAATTATCTTGCGAATGTAGTCAATAAAGGGTTCGATTACATGATTATTGCTGAAGAATACTGTTTTGTTAGTTTTATTCTCTTTGAAATGTGGAGGCATATGCAGTTCTGAATGATTAGCTAGACCTTTAAATAATTTGGGGGTTTCTTGGTTAATAATTTCCAGCATGCATATAACAAGTTTTGTTAGTCTTTCCCAGTTCCCTCTCCTCCATTTCTTCCTGTATGCCCATGAATATTGCTGTTTGATCCCAATTTCACATGTTAATTTCTTTTTTAAAACTTATATAGCCAACTTATTGTTTCCAATATGTCTGAGGGCACAGGGCTATCTAGTTGAGCATGAGTAATCTCATGAGGGCTCTTATCCTAAACTACCCTGACTTTTTTTCCCCCCAGTAGCCATAAATAGCCAGTCCCTTCTCAACAAGGGGTGAGACTTCTTTCATCTCTTCCCTCCTACCACAACTAAATGCTAGGATTTGTCTGACTTGATTCTATATGGGTATTGTGGATGGTGTCTCAACTACTGTGACATCATATGTGTGATAACTCTGCTGAGCTCATCAAACAACTTCCTGTGAGTCATTCACTGACTCTGCCTCTTGCAGTCTTTCTGCACAATTTTCCACAGTGATCCCGGAGCCTTGGGAGAGAGATTAAAACTAAGGTTAGGATTTTATTGCCTTGAAGAGAGGCCATGACCACAGCAAGTCTAATAAGGGAAGCATTTAATTGGATCTGGCTATAAGTTTCAAATGTTTAGTCCATTATCATCAAGACAGGAAGCATGGTAGCATACAGAAAGGCATGGTGCTGGAGAAGGAGTTGAGAGTTCTACATCCAGATTAACAGTCACCAGAAATGTTCTCCACTGGGCATAGCTTGAATATATATGACATCAAAGCCTGCCTGTACAGTCAAATACTTCCTCCAACAAAACTACATCTACTCCCACAAGGCCACACCTCCTTATAATGCTACTCTCTAGGGGTCAAACACTCAAACACATGTATCTATGGAGGTCATACCTATTCAAACAACAATATTCCTCTCCATGGTGCCCTAAGTTTATTGTCATAATATAATGAAAACTGCATTTAGTCTAACTACAAAAATTTCCATAGTCTGTCACAGGCTCAACAATGTTTAAAAGTTCAAAGTGCAGAGTCTCTTCTGCAACTCATGCAGTCTCTCAACTGGTATCCCCTATAAAATCAAAATAATAATAATAATAATAATAATAATAATAATAATAATAATAATAATAATAATAATAAAACAGATCACATACTTCCAACATACACATTAACATTTGAAAATGGAGGAAAGAGAGGATAGTGAAGAAATACCGAACAAAAACCAGCTGGGCAAACTCCAAACTCTGCATCTCCATATCTGGTAATCAAAATGCTTTTCAGATTTCTAATGCCCTTCAACATTATTGACATTATTGACTAAACTTCATTTTCTTGGGTTGTTTTTTTTTATTGCTTTATAAATAATACCATCAAAATTTCCACTTCCCTCCTCCCATTTCCCTCTTGCTCCCCATTCACCCTCTTCCTCTCCCCCTCCAGTCCTAAGAGAGGGCAGGGTTCCCTGCCCTGTGGAAAGTCCAAGGCCCTCCCCCCTCCATCCAGGCTTAGGAATGTGTGCATACAAATAAGCTAGGATCCCAAAAAGCCAGTACATGAAGTAGAGACAAATCCCAGTGCCATTATCATTGGTTTCTCAGTCTGCCCCAATTGTCAGTCACATTCAGAGGGTCCCATTTGATCACGTGCTCGTTCAGTCCCAGTCCAGCTGGCTTTAATGAGCTCCCATTAGATCTTGGGCTGTTTCCACTCCTTGTTATCAGCTTTCCTCAGCAGGAATCCCGTGGTTCTGGCATGTCTAACATCTTGGTCTACAAGGCAGTTCAGGCTTCACCTTCACTTCACAAAATGGCTTTTCTGGGCCTCCATTCAACAGCATCCCTGACACAAGCCTAGTTTCAGTGGTTTTCCTTAGTCTCAGGGGCGAATTCCATAGCCTCTTTCTTTTATCTTTAACTCCAGAGCCACATGGTCAAATCTATTACGTTCTACTGCTACTGGGGCTTGAACTTGACCACCTTATTACAATTATATCTTCACCAGCCTTCTATTTTTGATGATTTCCTTCACTGCCTAAGCATGGCTGTCCTGGAACTTTCTCTGTAAACCATGCTGACCATGAACTCAGAAATCTGCTTACCCCTGTATCCTACGTATTGGAATTAAATGTGTGTACCACCACATCCACATCTGGACCTAAGCTGTCTTTTCATTTCTTTTCACAAGTTAGAAGCTTAGCTGGGTGGGATCTTGCCTTCAGGTTGCCCTTTTCTTTATTCCATTTAACATCAAACTTTATATAAATGTTTATCTCCTTTAAGGCAGAACTTTAGTTAGCTTCCTCCTACTTTCTGAAGTACCTTTTATACTCAAATTGTATATTTTGTATTTTTCCTTACTGTTTGCTCCTTAGAGAGCTTCATAAGAGTGACCATTAATAATCACAAGACAGAATCATTACAAGGCTGTTTTGAGATTTCTTCTACCAAATTTCTTTACTTTAGCCTCAGACAGACTCTTAGGTCAATGGTGAAAATCAGCCACATTCTTCACCAAATATCACAAGGAAGATCTCCAGGCAACATATTAAAATTCTTCTCCTCTAAATCCTCTAGAGACAGGTCTCCACAGTTCAAATCACCCTCAACACTACTGTCATCCACGACCTACAAGTATGGCACATTAAAAAGTGCTTAAAACATTCCACAGCTTTCCCAACCCCAAGTCACCAAAACACAGTCGGTCCCTATATCACAAGGATGTGATATAGGGACATCTGGTTTAGAGATGAACATTCTTTTAATCTTCTATGGTCTGTACCTTGATGAGTTTTAGGTCTTTGTGTTAAAAACCATCTACGGTCAAAAGAACCTTCTTGGATGAATCTTGAAAGATGCACTAATCTACAGACTGATCATCTAGGAGTTCATGAATTCTCTCTATATATTTATCTGAATATTAACAAATGTTCTTTCCTACGACTATGAATGACTTAGCTTTGGATTCTTGACCCTTTTAACATTTCTAGGCACAACTCCTGTCTTGTGGATTGACATTATTTCCAGTAAGAAGGTTGTTAGTTACTCTCACAACAGTAATGCCACTATTACACCAGTAGGCATGTCTTACTAGGCCAATCATTGTAGCTTGCAGGTTTCACAGCTGAGTAAGACTGGAGATTTTTTTCCTATAATTAATGTATTTAGAACCTTCAGCACTATGAAAGATGAAAAGTAAGGATGAAGCTTTATGGAATCTTAGCTCAATTTCTATATGTTGTATGAGTCAAGCATGTGGCATCTTCATAAATAGAATCTTGACATTAAGATCTATAGGGCTAGCAAGAGCAGTGGGAATATGTGGCAGTGGATGCGGGTATGGGGAAGCCCACAGGCTAACAACACAAGGTAATCCTTAGGTAAAACTTATTACTGGTACTGAGGTGCTTATGTGACAGGCTGTGATATCCGTGAGAGGTATTGTTGCCATGTTATAGGGTAACTCAATTTCACTCATTTCATATATA
>NW_004949156.1:112300-129509 GCF_000317375.1 Microtus ochrogaster
TATATATATATATATATATATAAAGCTTTCGTATTAATAAGTTTTTAGTTTGCTTTTTTCACACTCTTTTGTCTACCCTGCCTTCCCATCCCCGCCCTATTTAACATGCCTTTCACCTTTGGTCTCCATACAATCTACATTTTATTTCTGTCTCTTAAATGCCACTTTTATGGTCTCTTAATTGCCAGTGTTCGTTTTCTATTAACAAAAATTCTATTCCACTGTCTTTTGAACTTCGGTACTCTCAAGAAGTCCACTGTCAAAGTAGTCAGTTTATTATTATATTATTTTGTCTGCTGACCTTTAATTTCGCTTTGTCTGCCATGGTCTACAGTTCTGATTTATTTTACGTGGGTATAGATTTATATTCTTTTTTTTATTTTGTCAGCTGATATATTAAGGAGAATAGATATATTGTATTTTTCTACAGCGATTCTTTATTACATTTTTGAAGACTGTCTTTTCTCTGATCTGCACACCATTCCTAAAAGCATTTTTGAAGATATCTCTGAATAATCTCTCTGTTTTACATAGTGTTTCTCAACTTTCTGGTAAAATTTTTGTATTATTTCCTCTATCTGTCCAATTTAGACTAATTTATGAAGTCTGTGATTAACTTCCTGGTTTTTAACTGCTTGTGCTTTAAATCTGTTCATTTGTACACATATTTTTCTATAATTGCATGCATGTGTGTTTACCTTTCAACAAGTTTATTTCTGTAAATCTGACACTTTCTCATAATTTTCTGTTTTGTGTAATTATAGCTTCTCATTATGACAATTGAAACATTCACCATCTGTTTGATTAAGTCTCACCTCACTGAATTATAATAATTTAATAACTCTAGTTTCCAAATAGCTAAGCCAAACATGCCAAATTCTATTAGCTGTCTAGTTTAGGGCTTTTTTCATAGTGATATTTTAATATTTGCATCTGGTTCCAAATCTTTTTATTTGCTCTTAACTTTTAAATATTATAAAATTTAAATATTAATATTGTAGTTTGCACATTCTAATTTTCAGTAGTTTAATTAAATATTAGTAATTAAACAATATTTACTGAAGTGAGAATAAGAAAATTTTGATATTAATTCACCCCACCTTCCTAGGCTCTGAGTATTAATTTTGCAATGTTAGTACAAGTAAAAGAGGATATTTCTTTATAATGAGATGTTTTGCTTAAATTGCCATACTTATCTTTCCTTTTGTTAATGCCTAAATATGTCTATGATAGTTATTCTGTTGCCATTTCCTATATTATTATGACTGATCTGCCTTGTTTCCTGTTGATTTTATGTGCTTTATTAAAAAGATTGGTTGGTTTTATTCAAATGAATTTCCAGTCCCCTAAAATAAAAGTGTCTTCAGGTGTTCATGGTATCATAAAATAATTTAACAAAATTTCTGGATAAGTTCTTCCTATATTTTTATCATAATCCCTTGAAAACAAGATGACTTAGTGGTTCCCAGACATTTTATTTATTCATCTTTTTTCACTCTTTGGCTATGGAAGAATTAGTCCTTCATTACTTTCATGAGTTGGCAAATCAAAAAAGTTATCTTTGATTCCTCTCAACTGGAAATTCAAAGTCACTATCCCTTCCTTAATATTCCCACTCACTAAACAGATGGTGCTCTCTTTATTTTTAGTTATTCTTCCTTCATGCAATATATCCTAACTTTAGTTTCCCTCTTTCCTTTCTTACAAGTTCCTCCCACTCTCTACCTCTCCTTTCTCCCAGATCCATTTCTCCTCCTTTTCCCTTCAGAAAAGAGCAGACCTCCCAAGGACATCAACCAAACATGACATAATAAGTTACAATAAGCCTAGGCATAAACCATCATATCAAGACTGGACAAGGTAATCAAGTAGTAGGAAAGGGTCCAAAGAACAAACAAAAGAGTAAGAGGTATCTCCACTCCCACTGTTATGAGTCCCACAGGAATACCAAAATAAACAACCACAACATATTTGCAGATGGCCTTGCTTAGAACCATATAGGTGCCATGATTTTTGGTTCAGTCTCTATGAATCCCCATAAGCCATGCTTAGTTGAGTCTGTGGACCATGTTTTCCTGTTGTGTTCAACCCCTCTGGCTCCTACAATCCTTCCTCTTCCTCACTCATGGGTCTCCATGAGCTGTGCATAATGTATCTGCTCCTATCAGCAGCCTGAGAAAACCTCTCTGATGATGATTTGGCTAAACAAAAATCTATGAATATAGCAAAATATCACTAAGAACCATTTCATTGACTTTTTTCTAGTCATATTTAATTCTGTCCTTGTTCTCCAAGCCATGCAGCTTCCAGTTCTGGCCGTTTAAGCAATGTCATGTATGAATGCCCTCTTATAACATGGGCCTCAAATTAAACTAGTCATTGGTTGGATAGTCCCATAAATTCTGTGCCACCATTGACCCAGCAAATCTTGGAGGCAGAATAGATTGTAGGTTGAAGGTATTGTGACTGGGTTGGTGTCCCAGTCCCACCACTGGATACAGAAAATGGCCGGTATCATTAATTACCAGGTGTCCTTGCCAGGGTCACCATAATAGGTTCCAGAACTAGATTTGCACATTGCCTCCCAAATGTTTCCCTGTTGTCTTTTTCAGTGGACCTTTGAGGGTATATCACAATGGGGAAAGTACTTACTAACACACAGAAACTCCTGGACTCATTCAATTTTCACCTTGTAAAAACAGCAAGAAGAAAAAATATATATGGAGATAAGGAAGTAATTCATGTTTGTTTTCCAAATGAAAAATTACTGCTTAACTTTCTGAACAGAGCTCTCTTCCCTATATTCAAATCTCTTAATCAAATCTTGGCCATAGCTTGTAAAAGTTTATGTTTGCTACATAGTAATATTGCATATATAATTTATAGAATGCTATAATTTAACCATTTTATTTAAGTATGAAAACTAGTTACCAAATTCAAATAATAGTGACAATACATATGATCAAACACATAATAATATTGCCCATTTTTCTTTTATTTATACAATTTTTCTGGTATATCTTTATCATAAGATATGAATCTAAATATTCTTACAACTTATGGTTTATTCTTAATATCATTGTCTTTCCTTACATGGCCTGTAAGGTTTCTTTGTGAGCTTACTTCTTATAGAAACTGGTCTTGGAAATTCTTTTGCTTTTGATTGTTAGCTTGTCTTTGTGTGTCTTTTTATTTCCTATGGTCCTTGAAATGTCATACTTTGTTATCATCTGTAATGTAAGCTTAGGTTTCGATTCCTCAAAGAAAGATCATCCAAGCAGCAAAATTTTTTGCACCTTCCTCTTAATGCTTGATGGTGGATATTTTCCGGTTTTTGCTTCAGGAGACATGCCATGTTATTGTTAGTGACTTGTCTGAGACCAACGTTTCTTTTCCAATATGAAGCTAGAGTTAAATATCATAGCTGACATGTCATATACTCTGATAACCCCATACTTTGTTAAACTGAATATTATCCTCCCAATTTGTATTGTGTTCCTTCCCTATTTTTCTTTATCTGATATGTAGAACTTCCTGATCCATGGTTAAAAGGATAAACTTTAATTTAAAATGCATTATTAATATTCAACTTGGAATTACAATCAGACTGAGACATTGTGAAAGTGATCAGTAGTTTCTTCTACTCTTTTGGAGAGTTTGTTCTTTCATGTGATTTTTTTTTTAATTTCAAAAATCACTTTAAATTCTACGATTTCAAAGCAATTTAAAATTCCAAACTTAAATTTAGCAGTTACTCTAAGTACAATTTCCATCCGGTTTAGGATTCAGGAGTGTATTTTGTTTTGAAAGTATGACCTGTAAAGCCTCTCCTGCTGTGTCACTTAGTAGTATTGAGGACAGAAGAAAGCATCTATTCCGATAGTTAAGTCATCATCACGCTACCTCAGTACCTCAATCTGCGCCTAAGTCCATATGCCTTATTACAAGTGTCACCCCCTTACCTTTAAATCTCTAACATATGCTCAAGAAATTACAGTAAGTTGATAGGTTTACAGACACAGCATATTGATGTTCAGTTATAGAATATCCTCCATTATTTTTAATCAACTATGTAGAAAATATTAGGAATTTTACAATCTTTTAGTTTCCCTTAATATGTAATTCTTTTGTTGACTTGCTATTGATGGTACTCTCAGGATGATGTATTATAATGGTAATTGCACCTTTGTTTTTACTGTACTTTGCAGATTAACCCTAAATATATTTTTCTCCTTCTTTTAATTTATTCTTTGTGTCTTTCACATCAGGCATCTCCATCCCATTTATATTCCTATCTCTTTGCATCTACCCTCTGCCTTTGCATATACCCCCCAAAATAAAATGAAATAAATTTTAAGGAAAAAAAAGAGGGAAATTATCAGTCTCATCACAAAAGTTGTATTGTGACACCTTTTTATCTATGTAGCTTTACTTGTGTTTATTGTAGAGAGTCATTGGTCTGGTTTGAGGACTTTGGTTTCTGCTACATTATTTATGCTGAGCCCTCACTGGTACTACTCTTGGTTATCCTGCTGCTGCCCTGAGTTGTAGACATCCTGCAACTTTGAATTTGTGGGACCAGTTCCTTTACATGCTCCCACGGATCCCAGATGGAATAGATGTTGGGATTGGCCAACACCTAACCCTGGTTCTTGGCCTGAATAGTTGCAGGGTTGGTCAGCTCTATTTTGGGATAAAAAAAAATACTTTTTCAAAAATATATACTAAAACCCAGAATTATATAATTACTAGGTATGTAAATGCCCACATTAATAAGACTGAGGAGTAGGCTTTCCAATATACATATTCCTAACAATACATATAATTTTTGTTGATTTATTTCTTCATTTGTGCTAGCTAAAATGCCGTATCACTTTACTCACTTTTATTCTAACGAATGTTAATGAGAATAAATACATATGGTTACTATTCTTTCTATATAAAATTCACTTTATTGTTTAATCTTGTGTATGTGTGTGCACCTATTAAGACTGATTAAAAATAGTGTGTGCTCTTACCACTGAGATTCTCTATAGCACCTATTTAGTTTATTTTTTCTCCATTTTGATGACTATGATGGCTTCATTTTCATGGGTCTAAAGGATTTTTTAATTTACTTTTAATAGACTTATTTAGATGTTTGAATGTTATTATTTAAGTTTTAACAAATGTTTCATTTTTATGTGCATAACAATATTTTCATAATATTTTCGACTCTTTGGGTAATGGTTAAGATTTTGTTTAAATGTAGTCAAATATGTTCATTTCTTTTCATATTATTAGTTTTGTAAAATATATTTTATGTCCAATGTCCTCCCATACTGAGAGTTTAGAGTAATCCTCTTCTATATTATTTTTAAGGATTCTAAAAATTTTCTTATCTTTGAGTACTAAATTATAAAGGTTTATATTGTATATCAGAGATGACTGAGAAATAACTATACATTTGAAATAGCAGTTGTGTGTTGTGGGACTAAGGCCCAAGGAAATAATAAGAAATATGAGAAAGGAATGCATATATATGAGGGTCTTCCTTGCAAAACAGGAATGAACATAGTCAAGATAAATCAATTTCTATTATTATTATAAATCAACATATAAATTGCTGAAATAAAATCTTGGATTTATTATAAAATTCTCTTCCTATCAATATAAAAACCCTAAATATGTTTAATAATGGCAGAAGAAACAGTTAAAATCATGTGTAAATTTTAAATATAAAACTATTTTGGTCAATTTAGAAACAACACAACAGTATTAGCTACTGATGTTTAAAGAAAGACTTATGCATGCATTCTATCATATGCTTTGATTTTTCTATTTTTAAGACTGATGTGTAAGGGAATATCTTCTTTAAAAGGCAATTCACTAAATCTTAAATTTATTCAAATAATACACTGCTTCCTTAATGATATTATTACTGAGATGTTGTATCACCAAAGAATCTAGTTTTATTTTAAGTCATCTACCATAATGATTGAAATGTAGAAAATGAAATTTTCAATTTTAAGAAGTTTTAAAATCATAATATGAAGGTTCCATATTAACCTTTGTGAGGCCATATTTAATCGTCAGTATTCATTTTTCTTTCTTAGGAAGTTTGGGCATGTTGGCATGAATTATTGTCATACTTGGAGAAGGCAAACAAGTGGCTCAATGAAGTAGAATTGAAACTTAAAGCCACTGAAAATATTCCTGCAGGACCTGAGGAAATCGCTGAGGTGCTAGAAGTAAGTGGTAAATTTTTCCAAATGATCTTTGTGTGCTACCTCGAAAAGCGCTAGTGCCAAAGAGAAGACAATGTTTAAAAACACAAGGCAGAAAAATAGCTACAGGATCCTTCAGTCCTGCTGTTTGGACAAACCCTTCTTCCTTCCAGGATCCTTCCAGGTCTCAAGAACTTAAAATGAAATCACTTGTCTTCTTATCTTGGATATGTAAACTCATGTTAATGAGTACTGTATAACTTAAATACTTTATAAACAAATGTACCTTTCAAATTGTCATATACATACTTTTTATTTTAGACTTTAGATATGAAAAATTAAATGAGTTTGCAAACACAAGGTATAAATTACATTATATTCTGATGTATAATTAACCATTCATGTTGTATACATTTTGCTTAGTTTTTATTATCACTAACCTGCAATAAATTAGAGTGTTAGCATATTCAGTATATGGAGATCTGTAAAATAAATATAGCACCTTTGTGACTGCTCAGAGACATTCCATAACCAAACGATTCATGTGAAATAACAGTGTGATAAATTCTCCAGAAAAAAACAAAACAAAACTTATCATGCTTCATTAAAAAGTCTGGCAGTCAGAATAAAGACTGGGATAGTGCAGCTATCATAGGAATTTATCTCATTTTATACTTATTACCAGATTAAATTTTTATACCACATTTTAAGTAATACTTTGAAAGAAGGTGGCATTTCAAATTGGTTTGTATGTCTCTCACATGTGAAAGCTAATAAAAATAATCCCCCAAAACATGAAAATGAAATAGAAAATATGGGAAAAAGAAAACTAGAGGTGTTATAAGGGACATGAAAGGAAGCAAATATGCTCAAAATGTGTTAGATGCATTTGGAAACGTATAAATGTCTCATTGTTTGTCTAATTACAGTTGCTAATAAAATGTAGCCCATTTAGAGAAGACTGATAAGACATCAAAGGAGAATGTTAGGGTGAGGAAGAGGAGGCCTCATTGCTAATATTTACCATCTTGTTGACTGTTGCATGTAAATTTTTGTTTGATGAGGGAGGTTGCTGCCAATTACTCTTCCAGACCGTTTAGATTACAAAAAGAATGTACCAGTATTTGACAAGAATATAAAAGCTGTAGTACTTCCAGATTTCCTAGCTACTAAAGAGTTATATAACTGAATTCTTAATTGATATTGTTTTTGTTTGCATTTTCGTTTAAATTTATATATACATTTTAGCATATTCTTCCCACACCCCTACTTCTTCAAGATCCTCTGGGAAAGGGAAAATCAGTTAACCTTTATTTAATCAGTTTATCTTTTATTTAATTAACAGATTATATACTTCATCAGGAATTAAGGAGAGAAAATTGCTCTACTAAAAGTTTTATAAAATGCACATATTTGCTACATATAATGAAATGTTACTAGAAAAATCAATACTAACATTTTTGTATTAAAATTTTGATGAGTTTTTTTATAGATTTTAGATGTCAAAAGTACATTTTTGCAAAACAATTAGGAAATAATGATATTCTGATGCTCCAGAAACTTCAGAACAAGATATATTGAAGTTGTTCAGAATTTAAAAAGTAATCGGCCCATAAGAATGACCTAAAACACCTCTGAGAACAGTTTCATGATTTTGGAAACAACAATGGATTGAAAGAATTGGAGCCTGTATTTATCACTTATTATATGGTTGTAAGTTCTAGTGAAATGATATTGGATTACTTATTCCCTAGAATACATAAAACTGGCATTGAGATTATGGTTCTTTATATAATCTATCTAAAAAAAATCTGTCAACGTTGAACATTTTTTTCAATTAAGGATTAGAAGGCTGTAAATAATAGAAAGTCAGGAAATGACTTGGCAGCAAACTTCCCCCAAAATGAAAGGAAACATCTTTTCTCAGCGCACGCACATATACATGTACACAATCATACATCCAAACACAGACACACACACACGCTTCACACCACAAAGAAAATTACGCAGAAATGACAATGGTCCAGCCAAAATCCCCAGGTGATTTCTGTCTGCTGTCTCTTTCTGAGCACTAAGGAACTTCATGTCATTTCTATCAACTTCCAGTCCTAAGATGTCAATGTGAAAATATGTGAAGAGTGAAGGAGTTTCTTTGAGAAGAAATGGCTTATGAGCTGCTACTGCACATATTTTCAGAAGAATCACATTATTTACATGTCACTGACCATTACAAAAGCAAACAAAGAAAAATCCAAATCAAAACAAAACAAACAAGCAAAAAGAGAGAAATTGAGCACTTTACCTTTTCACATTTTAGAGCAAAGGTCATCCCTAAGAAAGTGTCATGTTTTAAAATCACAGTCTATAAAATAGTGACAAGTCAGTGAAAAATCAAAAGCCATCCTCCCATTTTTAAAGAGTGCTCCTTCATGCTTTATTATCCAAATTAAATGTTGCTTTACACTGCTAATGTCTTAATTGTATGTAAATGAGAAAATGCTGAGCTTTGTGCGTAAATTAGAAAACTTAGAAAAAGGAGAAATATTAATTTTAGAAAATGTGTTTCAGTCTCTTGAAAATTTGATGCAACATTCAGAAGATAACCCAAATCAGATTCGCATATTGGCACAGACCCTAACAGATGGAGGAGTCATGGATGAACTAATCAATGAGGAACTTGAGACATTTAATTCTCGTTGGAGGGAACTACATGAAGAGGTATGGAGACAAGTGGGAAATCTCTTTAGTTTACCTTTTATAAATGCATGCCAGACAGACATGGTCTTCTCCAATAAAATGAAACATTATTTCAGTTTATTTCAGCCTTCACTTTTAGAGAAGTGACTGAATTCTTTTGACATGCCTTTCGTTCCTTTTAGAAATACATGAAAAGTATGGTATTTTGTTTTATTTACTGATTTTTATAGAGCTCTACATTTTTCTCTGCTCCCCTCCCTGCCTCTCTCCTCCCCTTCAACCCTCCCCCAAGATCCCCATGCTCCCAATTTACACAGGAGAAAAGTGTTTTTTAGCAGGAAACTGAGACATGTCAAGAACAAATAGCATGTTAACTCAATAAATTATGTTATACTATGCTGTCTTACTTAGTTACGGTTCCTATTGCGGTTATGAAAGATCATGACCAAGACAACTTGGGGAGGAAAGGGCTTGTCAGCTTAGAGTCCAACTAGGCCATACCTTTTAATTATGCCACTCCCTGGTGACCAAAAATTTAAATCTATGATCCTGTGGTGGCCATTCCTATTCAAATCACCACATTATACGTAATTAAAGGGTAATCATATATGAGGATTCACATACATGGCATGATTTTTCTAACTAAACATAAAATAACATATGTTCCTACTGTTGCATTAAGGCAAACATAGACAAGGAAATAAGGATCAATAATCAAAAGTCAAACCTGGGTTGCATAAATCAATTGATCCTGGGTAACAGTTTAAGTATTCCATATCCTCATGTGTGATATTGATATTTTTCCAAAGAATTTTTTGTGAGAAAATATTTCTTTAAAAGTGTCAGGTATAGCCGGGCGTTGGTGGCGCACGCCTTTAATCCCAGCACTTGGGAGGCAGAGGCAGGCGGATCTCTGTGATTTCGAGACCAGCCTGGTCTACAGAGCTAGTTCCAGGACAGGCTCCAAAGCCACAGAGAAACCCTGTCTCGAAAAACCAAAAAAAAAAAAGTGTTAGGTATAGAATCAAGATCAAAATATATATTTAATAAATGTTAAGATGTTTTTTTAAATTTTGCCTGGTTTGTATGCCAGAGTGCATTCCTTCTAACAAATAGTTGTGTACATCCATATGTGTATCATAGTTAATTAAGACAAGCATAGGAAAGCCAATAAAAATAAATATATAAAATATATGACAATTTTAAATGTCGTAAACATGTATGCTCTTACAAATTCAATGTATCTGTAACAGGATTGAGAAAGCACTCCTTACAAGTTATCAAGCATTTGGATGGGTTCAAGAAACTGGTTACTCTGTGAAACCACCCTAGCTACCCTGGAACTTGCTCCCTAGAGTAGGCTGGCCTCAAACTCATAGAGATCTACCCTCCTCTGCCTCCCAAGCGCTGGGATTAAGGGCATGTGCCACCACGCCAGGCTGTTTTCTAAGTCTTCACATTAGGTATTTTCCATATTTGCCTTAGTAATCAATTAAACAGAGTGCTATGGAAACACTAAATATATCTGCAAAATAAACTTGAAACTACTACAAGTAATGACTGTGTTTATTATATATATATATATATATTTATATATATATATATATCAAACCAATAATAACCTTGTAGTTATTTGATATTTGATAATGCAAATAAGTATATCTGGTACTTTGTTGAAAGCAATATTCTTTCTGAAATAATATCCTTAAAATCTGTGATGCTGATATTTAATATGTTGTGAAATTAAATGTTTTCTTATAATTTTCACTTTAAAAACTTCACCCAAAGACACCATGCTTGCATCACTGCCACTACTCCGTCCCTGTTCAAGTTTTTCTGTGTTCCTCTATCTGAAATCTATGGTAGCTGTACAAATTAACATTATTATATTATAAATATGTGTACATATATGTACAACATATGTATATATTATGTATGTATGGTATGTGGTATGCATGTATATATAACCTATTAGTCTACTTAGCATTGTATGCACATTTGTCCTGTCCTTGGACTGAACATCGTATGTAAGAGGTCAGTCATAGATGATATTAATTATCCCACTTTCATCAACCATTATCCAGCTATAGCTCTTTATTTAAAGTGATACCATGTTAAAATTTCCCTGTCAATATTGGCATGTCATATGGTATTCTAATTATGCTGATCACCAAGCATATTGTGGAGATTTTGTGGATGCATTTTCACTGTCTTTCCTAAAGGACACTATCTAGTTAACAAGAATCTTGCTCCTCCAGCTCTTATAATCTTTCTGTTCCCTCTTTCATGATTTTTACTTGCGTATATAAATTGTGTTGCTGATATATTAGTTGAGGTTTGGTAGCCCGCAGAATCTTATTTTTTGTCTTTTTGACCAACTGATAGTTTGAAACCCAGATTCTAGAGTATAAATTGGGCACTTGAATGGAAATCGTGAATTACTTAAGTAATTGAGAATTGCCTAACAATATCAATTGTATTATTCTTTGGATAATGTCACTGGCTATCTACTCAGGATATGTTATTTGATGGCCCAGAAAAAGAGAATAATTATAGTCAAGAATCATAACTTTGTTTTTAAGTCATTATTTTTGTGGATAGAGAAAAGCATATTTTCCATTAAAAACAAAATATTTTTCCATCCAAAAATGAGTCCTACCCCATTTTCTCCTCAATTAAATGCTATGTCAGAGGTCTGAAAGGGTTTTATTGCCTACCTAATGTTTCCTATAGCTGCAATTATGCAGAGATAAGGTAACACTCAATTGCCTGTAAAATCAGTCATACAGCCAGGGATTTTTATTGCCTATGAATACTGAAGAGGGGTGTGCTCTATCCTACTCCTAATTCTAAAAGGTAAAGTTGTACTCAAATAAGAAGAAAATTATTTCAATAATTTTAAAGACATCTTTCCATCTTCATATACTATATTTTCTAGTTATAGAAACAATCTGAATGATGATTAACAAGCCAGAAATCTGCTTTAAAATCATACCAAGGCACATCAAGAAAACTAAAGCTTTATTTTCTACTTAAGTGACAAAATTTCTAAGTTGTTCTAGTATGCACCAAAATGCTTACTGATGGTAGTAATGCTTGATTGGTTATCAAGGCCGCAGTACTATTCAAAAGACCTGATATCATATTCTCTTTCTGCTTTCAAATTTCTTTATGATGTGGAATCTTGGGGATATCTATTCTATGCAAATGGCAAAAGTATCAAAAACACACAATATTGTGTTAATGCAGGGACACTGATTACTCCTGTCTTATTTCTCAACTTTTAAAGAAAGCTAGATCTTGAGTTTAAAGAATTAAGACTAAATGGAGCTATGGGGGACTTAAAAGAAGAGAAGAGATTAGAAACAGGAGGAAGAATGTTGAATATATTCAGCATACATGATATATTTTCATTAAAATAACTATGACATTTTCTCTATGAACAATAAATATATTACAATAGAATTATTAGGAATGTTTAATTAAAAGGATATGTTTTATAATTTTAAATATTTTAATTGTACGTTCAGAAATACAAAGCCTTTACAGTTTCTTATGAAAATAGTTATCTTTTTTAATCTTTGATAAGAATTTCTATCTTTTCCATATCTGCCTATGAGTTTATGTATTTATATTCTAATGGCATGTGTGAATGTACATGCTATAACATGCAAGTAGAGATCAGGAGACAACTTTGTGGAGTTGCTTCTCTCAATTTACTTTTATGTTGGTTGTAGGGATCAAGCTCCCATCGTAGACTTTTATGGTAACTGCCCTGACCCACTCACTGAACAATCCCAGGGTCTCTGTCTATAGTCTTTTACCTGAAACTAAGTAAGAGGCAGAGTAAAAAAAGAAGAAACAACATCATATTTGATTAATTCTATTTTAGTATTAACCATCATGATAGATAGCTGCAGAGACCCCTTAGCTCTTCCAGGTAATTATGACAGATTGTTCACTCTGTGTTACATCTTGCTTAGGATAAATAGACCGGAAAGGCAAATATCGATTCAAGGCACACTGAAAAGAACTGGCTTTGCATCAAATACAGGGTTTAATTCTGTTACAAAACCCTCTTTCTAAAATAGAAAATGTGCTTTGTGATTTTATTTTTTAAAACATTAAGCTATAATGATAATAATATTAATGCTCGCTATTCAGTGAGCCTCAATTTTATGTTAGTCTATTTGATGTTACTTACGTATAGTGTGAAACTTATTTCCAACTTAGTTTTCTGAAATAAATTTTATGATCTAAAAATGCAGGAAGGATGTTAACTTGCAGTGCCATGAAGCAACAGGCTACAGCGTTTAACATGCCTTGAGTGGTATGGCACAGGAAAATGTTTAATAGATTAGCTGTGTGTTGAAACATCCTCACTAGAAGAGATGTGGAAGTAAACATTTAAGAGCAGGGGATAAGATATAGAGAAGAGTATCACAGGTAATCTACCCATGAGCACTGACCCTTCTGTCGCCCTATTAAATCTAGTCATTTTTTTCAGTAAATCAAGATAATTGACAGTAAGTAAGTCTAAGTATCAGACTTAAGTAATTTTATTAATCATGTTTCAACTAAGTCTAAGAGGAAGATATTTTTCCTTATAAAATATTTGCATTTGTTTCTGATTAGTGCTAATAGTCTGCAATTACTCTGAATTATTCATTTGTCTGGATATTCAAACCAAGTAAGAGGGGAAAGGAGACTGGTTAGTTTCGCAAACGCTGGTACCTTCAGAAAGTTTTCAGTCAACGGAAGATGCAATAGTAAGACATATTTGACATAGACTATCAAGTGATTGCAAGACAAAAGACAAACAACAATAAAAAGATTTACTTCGGAAAGAAAAAATAAAATTTGGACTAGACAATGGTAATTTGATGAGGAAAGAAGTAAGAGTAAAATAACTGATTTATGGTGAACTCCATCTCTCAGGAATTTGTACAAGGTTTAGGCTCATGAATCTAACATGTGAGGAGACAGTGGGTAGTAGAACAAAAACATGGTTTCACTATGTATTTAAAACAGGATCTCCATTGTAAAAGAGCCATTAAAGAGGCAAAGCGCACAGCAAAAGAGTTCCCATTCAAATCATGCTCTACTTTCCTTCAGTAAAATCACATGTAGTGAGAACAGTCCGTTTCTAAGCATCTCACAGTTTTCTCTAAAATATTTCCTTAATTAGAACCATGAACAAATGTGTACCTAAGGATTCAAAAGAAAATATAATCTTGGTTCTGTTATCTTTATTGTCTCCAAGAAGTGTTTGATTATAGTCTAAAATAACCAAGAGCCTCGTCTTTGGAATCCTGTCTTACAATTATAGCAATATTCAGAAATTTCTCATTTGATATTCTTCAGTATGTCACCATGTCCTAGTAGCTTTCATGTGAATTCTACATATTATTTTCTCTCTAAATTATCCAATTTACATTACCTTCTTATTTTAGCCTGTTAGCTGTTCATCATTTTCCCTAAATTATGGTAATCAGATCAGGTTTATACTTTAAGGAGTTTGTACAAACAGCAAATGTAGAACCCTTGTTCAAAATGTTATAATTTCCTGACAGAAACAGCAGGACTTTAGACTAAGTAGGGGCTCTTCTAGAATACATTACTATGTGACTGCCTGAGTTACATACAAAGGATGGCATGTCCAAGTGTTATTTTTATGTTTTTATTGCTTTTACACTTTTAATTCTTTTCAAAAGTATCCAGAATAACTTAACCCCATTTCTATACAATATTACTGGTTAATTATTTCACTGGAGATAATCTACCAACAAAAATGATTTGTTTTCTTCCAAAAGAGATTTTTTTCCCTATTAGACTTAATCCATTAATAATAATAGAAACATCATCTGGGATTGCATTATCCTCTTTATTTTTTGTGTGATCTTTCTTTCTTTGTGAAAAACAGCATAATGCATACCATGGATCTTTATTATTAAGATAAAATTAATATCCTTCTAAAAATTTTGCCGTGCAAACAGGCTGTTAGGATGAACATCTGGGTTCAAACTGACTTAGTATTTAGCAGGATAGTAGAAACTATGCTTGCTACTGTAATAACTTAAATTAGTAACTACACTTTAAGGGAAGAAAGCCATTTATATTAATATTATATTATTTCTAATAATATTAACACAGATATTGATATATGTAAAGATAATAAATGGTCTAACCATTAAATGCAGGAAACATAGACTTAAAGTTATGCTCCTAGTTTTATTTTTTTCAATGTAACTCGAGCTAGAGTCACTTTCGAAAAGGGAGCGTCAATAGAGAAATAATGTCTCAAGTAGATAGATGTGTACACAAGTCTATGGGTACATTATCCTGATTAGTGTTTAATTGGAAAGGACATGTCCCACTGGGAGTGGTGACACCACTGAGCAAGTAGTTGTTCAGTGCATAGGAATGCAAACTGAGTGTGTGCCTTTTGTCAGGGCCTACCAGTTAGTACTGGATAACCATTTGTTGTACTCTCCAGTAGAAAGGACTAGTTTTCATATTCTCAGCATTTGCTAGTTGCCTATAGTTCCGACCGCGTTCCGCCGCCCGGTGTTCCGACGGCGGGTCTGTGGCTGTGTGAGCTCTCCCCCTTCCATGTCAGCATATCTACTTTTGTTGCATCAGTTCAAGTCATGTATCAACAACCATCTTGGTGAGACATTATATGTCCCTGCTGACACAGTCAGGAAACACAGTCTCACAACAAACTCCTTGTTCTTCTGGTTCTTACAGTCTGTACCCACTCTTCCACAATGATCCTTGCACCTTAGAAGCAGGATTTCTGTTGTAGATGTATCACTCAGGACTGGTTCCACAGCGCTGAATTTTGATTATGGTTTTTAGCAGCCATCTCCATATATTGTAAAGGGAATTTCCTTTGAAAGGTAATAACTATGCTTATCCGTGGGTAAAGAACATTTATTTATAATGTACTTAGGGATTATGCTGGTTTAATTAATGGCAGCAATAGATCCCCTTCTTAGGCTCATAACTTCACTAGACCTGGATAGCTGGTTAGATTTCCGAAGCTAGGCGTAATTTCTTTCTCATTCAGTGGTTCATCAGTGAGAGGCTGATGGTTACCATCAAGGTATTCAGGCCAATGCAGCATCCTTAGGTTACCTGTCATGCTGATTGCTATAATTCATAGGCATCATAGCTGAGTAGGAATGCTGGTAATTACCTCCTTTGAAAGTTTCCATGATACCTTTTGATTCCAGAAACCAAGTCCTCTTAGAGGGACGTGTGCCCGAAGTGTGTGTGTGTGTGTGTGTGTGTGTGTGTGTGCACATGCACGTGCAAATGTGTGTGTGCATGTATGTATTTGGATGCTGACTTAACTTTTATTAAAGATATTTTTAAATTATTCCTTTTATTTCTGAGTTGCTTTATACTTTTTCATACATCTCTGCTATTTTTACCTTTCTCTCCTATCTCCATAACAAGAGACACCCTATTTTTTCCCACCTCACTTTTCCTCTTATGTACATACTATTATTTCTTCTTTATTAAGCCCCACCCAAAGACTCTTAACTGTTCTGTTTTCTATGATTACTTCAGGTTATATAACCTGAATGATTCAATGGTTCAGAGCTAGGAAATCAGATGATTAAGCATATATAGCATTACTCTTTCTAAGTCTGGTTCTCCTCACTCAGTATGATCTTTTCTGCTTCCATCCATTTACCTGCAAATGTCATGGTTTCATTTTTCTATATCTCAGTATAATATCCTATACTATGCTATACTATAAAAATGTTATTAATACACTTTCATTATCCATTTGTCAGCTGAAGGGTATTTAGATTATTTCCATTTCCTGGCTATTGTAAATAGAGCAGCAGTGTAAATGACTGTACAAGAAACAATGAAGTATACATTACAGACTGTGCAGGTTGTGCTTATATGCACATATTCACATACTGTAGTAATAGGGGCGTCAGGGCTGAGCACCCCGGCCGCCTGGCTAGCTTATATACCCCGAAATAATTACACGGACACTGTATTCTTTTAAACACTGCTTGGCCCTTTAGCTCTAGCCCTTACTTGCTAATTCTGATATCCCAATCAACCCATCTCTAATAATCTGTGAGCACTGGTCTTACTGGGAAGATTCTAGCCTATGTCCATCCTGGGTCGGAGCTTCATCGCGTGTGTCTGCCCAGGAGCGAGCAGCATGGTGTCTCTGCTCTGGAGAGCAGAGCTGTCAGTCTGAGCTCACTTCCTCTTCCTCCCAGCATTCTGTTCTGTTTACTCCTCCCACCTATGTTTTAACCTATGAGGGCCAG
>NW_004949156.1:129609-138831 GCF_000317375.1 Microtus ochrogaster
ACACACACACACACACACACACACACACACACACATACACCCACATGATTGTAACAGTAATTAATATAAAGAGGTCCTGACTTTGAAAAACATCAAAGACAGGTATATGGGAGGGTTTCTCCTCATCTCTCCTGCCATTCAGATCCACTTCCTTTCTCATTAGAAAACAAAAAGGTTTCTAAGAGAAAATAATTTAAAAAGTAACAGTAGGGCAGTGTTGGCACACAAATTTAATCCCAGTTCTCCAGAGGCAAAGGCAGGCTGATCTCTGTGAGTTCTAGGCTGGCCCGGTCTACTCAGTGAATTCTAGAACAGCTAGGCCTGTTACACACAGAAACTCTGTCTCAAAAACAAAATTAACAAAATAAAATATAGTAATGTAAAACATAGGAAAATCACATTGGAGTTGAACAAGACAAAGAGAAAAAAAAGAGCCCACGAGAAGGGACAAGAATCAGAGACCCACTCATTTAGACACTCAGGAAATCATAATAACACTAAACTTCAAGCCATATATACGTGCAGAGGGCCCAGTGAAAACCCAAAAAGGACTCGTAAATGGTGCCTCAGTTTCTGTCAGTTCATATGAGCTTCACTCATGTTGATTTAGAGTCTTGTTTTCTTGGCATCCTCCATGCCCCTTGGCTCTTACTCTTTTTCTGCCTCCTCCTCTGTAGGGGTCCCCTGAACACTGAGGGGCAGATTTAGGACCAAGGTCTCTTATTCTCTATAGAATGTCTGGCTTTGGGTCTCTGTATTTGTTCCCATCTGCTGCAGGAGGAAGCTTTTCTGATGATGGCTGAGCAAGGTACTGATAAATCAACTAAAAACTATGTCAGTTGTTTAATTTGATAAATTCCTTTTAACTTTTTGTGTGTGCCACTTCAGAATCGTTTTTAGAGATTTCATCTTTATTGAAAGAAAACTTGCCTATAATTTTTACTTATTACCTCCAGAATTAGAATTAGCAGTTAATTCATGTAACATAAAATACCGTTCTCTAGCTAGACACTTAGCTGTTTCTTAAAACTTAAATACCCATGGCTACTTTGGAATAGATTTTTTTTTCTGTCAACTACTTTGTAGATTTCTGAGGTCTAATAATCAAATCTTTTATTTAATATTTAAGCAAAACACACTAAAATAATATTTTTCTTTTTATTCATTCACTGAGAATTTTATACTTGTATACATTTTTATTGTATTAACTCCAAAATTACTCATATCAACTATTCTCATTTCATTCCTATACATCTTTCTCTAAACTTTACATATTCTTTTCCTAGATCAATGAGTCCAATTAGTGCTTTCCTTATGTGGCTGCGCACACTCTTATCAATTGAGAACAGGCAACCAAACAGGAATCACTTTCTGAAGAAAAACTTACCTTTCCTACTACAGCTTCCAAAGTCCTTCAACTTGAGCTTTGTTAGCTCCTTCTCATTTATGCTGAGGTTTTTACTGATTGGGCTTGTGTAGTCTTGTGCAGGGAACCGAAATCTTTGAATTCCTGATAGCAATGGCTCTGTTATGACCAGAAGATACTGTTTTGCCACCTTCATCCCTAGTATCCAGCTCTTATAATCTTTCTACCCTCTCTCCTGAAATATTTCCTGAGCTATGTGTGAGAGATTTGGTGTATTTTAGGATTAAGCACTACTTTTTAAAGAGGAAAGTAAATGAAGGGTATATAGAGTAACATTTACTTATAGTAATTTCTATGTTTCAGAGAAATAAACATAAAGAAAAAGGAATAAAACTATTTTAAGATCATCAGTTTTTATCATTAAAATACAGATGTATTAATAAGTTACCATCAAAAGTATAAAAATATCAGAAAACTGTTTCATTTCTTCTATATTACTATGTTTCTAATAATTGTTTGATCCTTATTGATAAATTCAAAATTTGTAGTACTCTGCCTTATGCTGTTTTTGTTCTAATGCCAGTAGTGACATTTTCTAATCCAACAGTATTACACTTTCCTTTCTTTTTCTCCTCCTCCTTCTCCTCTTTCTCATTCTTCTTTCTTCTTCTTACTTTTTCCATATATGATTAAATGTGTGTGTGTGTGTGTGTGTGTGTGTGTACGTGTGTGTGTGCGTGCATGCACGTGTGTGTATCACTGCACATGTGGAGGTCAGAAGAAAACATTGCATATTTGTGCTCAAATGAATTTTCTTTAATATTTGATCTCTTGTCTTGTTTACTACTATGCAAGGCAGGATACAGGCCCAAGACTTTAGCCAATTTTTGTTGCACCCATCCACTATGGAAGCTTTAGGATAACTAACCTTTCTGTGCTATGGAGTCTAGCTTTGAGATGGGTTTGGGAATCCAAATTTAGGTACTTGGGCTGCAAGCCTTTAGACAGTAAACAGTCTTCCAAGAATGTTGGAGGAGGCAGCTTGTTGGTTCCCGGCATCCCGGCAGTTCAGACCTAAAATAATCACACAGAAACTGAATTAATGACTGCTTGACCAATTGCATAAGTGTATTGCTAGCTAGCTCTTACCTCTAAAATTAACTCATTTCCATTATGTTATATTTTACCATGAAGCTAGTGGCCTACCAGCACGTCTGTCTCTGGTGGCTTCACCTTACTTTGTCTTTCTTCTCCGAGCATTCAGTTTAGTTTTCCCCACCTACCTCTATTCCCTGCATAGGTCCAAGACACTTCCTTTATTAACGTATTGTATTCATAGCATACAGAGGGGAATACCACATCACCTCCCCTTTTATGTTTAAATAAAAATGAATATTTTAACTTTAACATTAAAATTACATATAACAAAATAGTTATCAAGCAATAATTATAGTGACAACACTTATGTCTGCTTTATCTTTTATCATAACTAAAAAAACTATAACTGTAACACTAAATTCTTCAACTCCATCAAGGATTCCAGAAGGATATAATATTGCCTAAATAAATAGAAAATACATTGTAAACAACTTCCAAAACTCTAGAGTTGACAGAGACATCTCACTGCCTGGACAGACTCCCAAAGTTCTTCTATACCATTGGGGTATTCATCTTCAGCCTACAGACCCATAGTATCCAGCAGACTTTTCCATGAAGCAGAAAATTTCAAAGACAGTGTTTATTATTTTTGAGATATATTTTCTTTCAACTCTCAATTTTAGAAATCATGCAGTTCCATGCAGTAGTATATATGTATTCTCTTTACAACTTCCATTTTCTAGTTTAAAAAATCTTGATTAACAAATGTAATTGAAAAATGTATTTCTACAGGTTTTGATGATTATTTAGATTAATTTTAACACTAGTCAATAATTTTACTCATAAGAGATTAAGGCTGTCTAATATTAAATTATTTAAGATTCACTCCCACTAAGGGCAATTAACATTTTTCTGACCAGCTCAATGCAGCTGGGTGATCGCTGATTTCTACTAATATAGCTCATCTCCAATTTCTGCACAATTAAACCAAGCATGTGGAAAAGTGATTGTCCTTCATAGCTGTATAGCCCTCCTGGCACAAAATGAACTCTTTATAGTAAACCACAGCCAAACATTAATAGGATTGAAAGAAGCTTTCTCTGGTCTTCATTGTGATTTCTCTTTCCATGCAAGCTATAATCCAGATGGAACATTCTCCATTGGGAAGATAATTCAGTTATACATGACTATAGATATTATCCTTCATCATAATTTTAAACTAATTCTGTAATTACCACAACTGTTTGATCCTATATTCAAGGGTCTTCAAACACCTGAAGACCTGATTATTCTTTCACTCATATGAAAAATGATAGTGCTATCAATTCCATACATAGATGATATGAAAACTCTGGGTGTAGGAGAATAAGGAAGAATGAGGTTTGGGACCATCTTATGTGCCTTTCAACTAGATTGCATATTTATAAAAGTATTCTTTGCCAGGTAGGCATGGTCTCTAGCAGGGACTGAATGTGACAAAACAGCCTTGCCAGAGCTTGTGGGATCACCATCATCTCAGCACCACATATGAGTCTTCATAATTTCAGTCTATAACTCATGCAATGTATAGAAAGCTTAGAAAACAAAAGGAAAATGATCCAGTTCCTACATCTTGTTTCTACTATTCAGGTTGCACATTCCATCTAAATGAAACACAATAGCCACATTCCCTGAAAACAATCTACAAAATTTCATTGGAGCCTTTGGTGGGCAAAATACTTGAAAGATTTGCAATTACCTAAATAGAAAAGAGTGTACATATTTACTGTTTTGCATTTAAAGCTTTAAAATGTGATGTAGTTAATTAAAATATTATTAAGCAATATCTATAAACCATCTTATTCTTAATTGTGTGCAAAACTATAGAAATCTTTGGAGTATTTTTATCAATAAATATCATTACTTTTACATTTAGAAATTATGCTAAAGGTTCTGTAATCCCAGTACAGAGGGAAATTTTTACTTACTGAGAGCTATATCACTAAGTAGGAAACATATTCCATATTGATTGATCATTGATTAAAATATAAACAGTAGTGTTTTATTTCAAGGTAAATTAAATGCCTCAATCTATTATGGGCCTATATTATCGAAAAAAGTATTCTATGTTTATTTTCAAAAAAATACTACCATTCCTGGTTGTCAAGGATATATATGATATTGCCTGAAAACAGTTATCTTCAAGATTGATAGTTACATCCATTAAAGCTCCTTCAAAAAAATGAGACCATGATAGATGTATTTTTTATGTGTTAAATAAAATTGAGTAGGCAAAAAGCATTGTGTCCAGTCTTACCCAGAGAGTATAAATTTCTATATTGTTCTCTATGAGTGACAAACAATAGAAAATGGGTTGCATTTGGTATATCGATAGTTCATCATATATTCTTATTTTCATGGATTATGGAATTTCAAACATATTGTATGAGGAAAAAAATTTGTTGTAGGAGGTCACTTGTTTGTTCCCAGTTTCTCAGTCCTGAAATAACCACATAGAAACTATATTATTTGTAATACTGTTTTGCCAATAGCTTAAGCATATTTCTGGCTAATTCTTCTATCCTAAACTAACCATCTCCATTAATTTGTGTATCACCACATGGCTATGCCTAATCGCCAAAGTTGTGACGTGTCTGTCTCTGAAAGTGGCTCCATGGCTTCTCCCTCACTCTGCCTTCTTTCTCCCAGCATTCAACTTAGTTTTCTGCGCCCTAGCTCTATTTGCCCGGCTCTTATATAGACTCAAAGCAGTTTCTTTATTAACCAATGGTATTCACAACATACAGAGGGGAATTCCACATTGCCTCCCATTTTCAGCTTAAATAAAAAGGAAGGTTTTAACTTTAACATAGTAAAATTACATGAAACAGTTATCAAGCAAGAATTACAGTTAGAATGTTTATATCTACATTATCTGTTATTATATCTAACAAAAACTATAACTATCTGTTCTTCAACTCCATCAAAGACTCCAGAAGGATATAATATTACCTAAGTAAAAAGAAAGTACATTGTAGGCAACTTCCAAAACTCTAGAAATGACAAAGACATCTTGCTACCTGGAGAGTTACCCAAAGTTCTTCTGTACCATTGGGGCATCCATTTTCAGCCTATAGGCTCATAGTATATGGCAGACTTTTCCATGAAGCAGGAAATTTCTAAGACAGCTCTGCCTATATTGGTAGTTTGTCAATCACTTTCTTTTGTGTCCTGGCAGCATATTCTGGCAGTCTCTTTCATGAAGCAAAAACTCTGAAGGACAGTTTCTCCTTTGGGCAAGTCCAGCAGTCATTTCTCTGTGAGTCCTGCATGTCCAGTTCATACAGCATATCATCAAGCAGTGCAAATAAGATCAGAGTCTTGGACAAAAGGCTAACCAATTTTTTAACAAGCCTCTTCAATGCCCATCATCCTCTTGAAGTAGATTGGTGCTGCCAGGAACAGATGTGTCTCATGTCATGAAAAGTCCTAAGTATTAAAACACTTTAAATGCCATATTCAGAAGGTCCCTGAAAGATTTGAAAAATAACCTATCTAACTGAAATATATCTCTATGTATCTAGAAAACCTAACTAACATGACTATAAGCTTGACTATTATAGATGATTATCTACTAACCAATATTTCTTAATTATACATTGTATTTTTAAATGAGATACACAAACATATCTTAATCAAGAGCAAAAATATACAAATATCAAAATTGACCTTAAATTTTTATCAATAAACCAAGATCCATACTAATGCAAAGTATTCATATCTATAGCATGTCCTCCTTTAAATGTAAACAAACATTTATAAGCAATATTTGGGAATTTGAACATAGTTCTCTCCAAACTGCTTCCTGCTTTTGGGGGGGGGGTCAAAATAATTTTGGAAGTGTTCATGGTGACCTTTCAGGGGGATCTTGGTCGATCAAACCACATTAGCCTGGAATAAATCCACAGGTTCTCATCTTCTGTGGAAACAAAAGCAGAAACTCTTTTCCAAAGTAATAAATCCTTAGACCCAAAGTTTGGAAACAAGATATCTTTAAAATATAGATATAAATAAATATAGCTTAGCAGTCCTCAGAAGAAAATGTTTCTCTGCAGACAAAAAAATTCAAAGAAAACACAATAATATACATAATCTAGAAGTTCTATGTATATTCCATCTTTACATGGCTTATTTTTATTTGTTCCTTTTTGTACTCTGTCACTTTAAATACTTTGTTTCATTTTTTAAAATAATCATCTACTTTTTAATAACTCTCTATACTATTTTTATTCTCTCTACCAAGCCTATGTGCATTTATCCAACATTGTGACCCATTCAGAGGTCTTTTCCATCTGGATTTATCTTTATTGCATATATGTAATTATTTTCTGACCAGAAATGCTTCTTAAAATGCTAAGTATCATTATTAAGACTAAGGCTGCTTTGACTTTTGGCTCTGCCCAGTTCAACACAGTAGGGCAGAGGTCTGTTTAGTGTGAGCCATGCTCACAGTTTTCAGGAACACAGTGCATCTATATTACCATTAAGTAAGTTGTAGCACTCTGCTCACAAATCTTATTTAAATGTTCCATAGACAGACCTCCCGAAAGAGTCAGAGACATTCATGCTGGCAAACCAGGAAATCACCATTTTGAAACTACAAGGTTTTTTTTTTTTCCCCCTGCTATGGGTGAATCAGGAAGACCTCTCTTAAAGGAGCTAAAGCATGCTGCCAGCAAGCGGAGCCCGTCCAGGAAAAAAACAAAATGCAGCTAAACTTTGTTTTCTAGTTCCTAGAATTTTTTTCCAAGCCCTCTCAGGTTTTACATGCATTTAGCTCACACATTTTGATTGCCAATTTGTTGTAAATAACTCAACCTGATTTACCTCAAATTGTTATTTACCTAATATTTGTTACTGGTATCCTGAGTCGGTGTCATCCTAGTTATTTCCCGTATCTGTGAAAGAAAGACTTAATTCTTGCTTTGTTCTGCTTAAAATTCCAACCTCACGTTTGCTTTAATTCTCTTTCCTATTTTTTACCTCAAGATTTATCCTGAAAATGAAGAGTAATGAATTTCTGAGCTGCATCTCTATTGCCTTTTTTTTAAGCCACTGGGTTCACAATACTCTGAATTTTTCTAGAAAATAAGAATAAAAGAAAATGGAGAAAAGTGAACAGCTGATACTATTGTCATGTTTATATATTCAGAATAGGGTCAGAATAGGGTGACAGGTATTTTAACTTTCATTGGGGTATAAATGTGGTTGGCATTCCTTTGCTGGAAATTGAACCTGTGACCTGCACATGCTAGGCAAACACTCTTATACCTGGCCCTGCAACGTGTGTGTGTGTGTGTGTGTGTGTGTGTGTGTGTGTGTATGCGTGTGTATAATGAATGTATAGTGCAACAAAGAAATGAAGGACAAGTATGAATAGGGAATTTTATATAAAATTATTTTTAATATTATTTTAGTACAAGCAACTTAGATTTCATTTTCTATTTTTCCCTATGATTGAAAATATAATATTCCCTAGTAATTCATGATCTGCTCATACTTTGATTACATTCTTCCTATTTTTATGGGGCAATATATGTACCTTAATACTTAAGAATATGATATTCATAATAAACATGTTTTTACTAGAAATCTGTATTATATAGCAATGATAGATTATAATTTTCTAATAATATACTACTTTAGTGATTAAAATGTTCATATTCCAGATGTATTTTCAATCATGAGCTTATCTGCTCTCTACTAAAGGATAAATATTATATATTTTGTGTTGTATCTAATAAATGTATAAGATATACCATTTCTTTAAAAGTAATGTTTTGTAAAATATTATTGGTTCTTGTTTTTCTTAATTTTCTCTACTTTGGAATAATATATCATCATATTTTTAATACATTTCATTCTAATTCTTAGTAGTTTCATTCAATCAATTTATCCTTCCAGAGTTCCTTATATAAATATATTTTGACGGCGAGGGGTGCACCCACCCACTTAGACAGTGGGGCTGATCTATAGGGAGCCCACCAAGGCCAGCTGGACTGGGACTGAAAAAGTATGGGATAAAACCGGACTCTCTGAACATGGCGGACAATGAGGGCTGATGAGAAGCCAAGACAATGGCACTGGATTTTGATCCTACTGCATGTACTGGCTTTGTGGGAGCCTAGGCAGTTTGGATGCTCACCTTACTAGACCTGGATGGAGGGGGGAGGACCTTGGGCTTTCCACAGGGCAGGGAACCCTGACTGCTCTTTGGACTGGAGAGGGAGGGGAAGAGGAGTGGGGAGAGGGGAGAGGAGTGGGGGAAGGGGGAGGGAAATGGGAGGCTGGGAGGAGGCAGAAATTTTTTTCAATAAAAAAATATTTTTCTTTCAGAATTTTATACAAAATTATTTTGATTATATTCATGCCCCACTCCTCTTTCTATTGCCTCTAATATTCAGCTCATCACTGTATCCATCCCCAACTTTCCACCCAATTTTATTTTCTGCTCTTATAGTGCAATGGAGCATCATAATTGTTTTTTATACTGTTACACAACAGGGAACTGCATGAGAATCTGAACAATTATCAGTTTACAGTTATTTTCTGGCAAAAAGAAACCACAAAATTTTATTTTGAAAAAATTTTTATTTTATATTGAGCACATTAAAATAGCAGTAAATTCTAAAAAATATTTTCTTTTGCACTATCTTTAATTTGCAAAAAGTTATACTAATGTTTCTTCATTTCTTTTTTTTTCTTTTTTTTTTTTTTTT
>NW_004949156.1:139526-151513 GCF_000317375.1 Microtus ochrogaster
GGGAGGCTGGGAGGAGGCAGAAATTTTTTTTTCAATTAAAAAAAATAGAAAGCAGCTTAAGCCATGACTAGTTCAAAGCTTAGATTGACATCAAGTCTTTCACTGCACTGCCTGAGATAATCAAACAATCCATGTAATCACTCTGTTATTGGCTGTCTGTTAGACTAGACTAAGATACAACCCACCTCAGATACTTTGATGTTTTCTTTTAAATCATACTATGTCATACAGACCTTTTAATCTCAAGAATGCAAAAGTAAAGTTATATTTAGAAGCATAAATTCAAATCCAGAGATAAGATTTAGAACTCTGCTACATTATATCCTTTTCAATTACATTAAAATTCTATAAATGTGCACTGAGGAGTATGCTGAATTTGTCTTCAGAGAAAGAGCCACATTTAAACACGGTCTGATCAGACAATTACTTTGTTCTATGATTGGAAGACTTTTGCAGCCGCCTGTCATAATGCTGCCATTGTATCATTAGTTAGAGATCCGCTTGTCTGAAGAAACTCTGTCTACTATTGACAGTCTTTACTACCTTGCAGGAGGCTCTCATTATAACTATGAGCACTATGGAAAGAAACTTGGTTGTTGCTTTAACTGAAATAAAGAGAATTATTTGAATTAGAGCACTGGACAGGGGCTCACTAATAAATCTTAGGATATTTTAATAGAAATATATTAAAGGTTGCTTCATATAATGTTCTTATACTTATTCTTATACTTTTAATACAAATATAATATAAGGAAGGATTATTCTGCAAATGTAATACCTTTTAATTAGTGCTTACATTTTAGTTCCTATTTTCATTATAAATCCATTCTTCAGCTGCTTGAAATTTTCAGTTTTGTCATTAAATAAATAAACTCTTTTTTTTTTTTTCGAGACAGGGTTTCTCTGTGGCTTTGGAGCCTGTCCTGGAACTAGCTCTGTAGACCAGGTTGGTCTCGAACTCACAGAGATCTGCCTGCCTCTGCCTCCCGAGTGCTGGGATTAAAGGCGTGCACCACCATCGCCCGGCTATAAATAAACTTTTATAGCATTCATTAACCATGCACAAAGGTGTTGCTCTGGGAGCTGACACTCTGTAAAGAACTAGGTAGACAGAATCTCTTACCTTATTTGCACTAAGAATCCAAAGTAAATATACACTCTTAATGGGAAACTACAATGTGATATATTAATGCAAATTTTAAAGTAATGGAGACTGTGAGAATATAAAGAAAATTAGGTTTATATTTAATAGATTAATTTAGAAGATTATATTGTGTATTATTTTAAATTGACCAGTTTAAATATTCCACAACACATACAAATATCAAAATGTTGCAATGTAGATATATAAAGTTTTGTTATTAGAAAGGGAGAAGATGAGGGGGTGATAATGTGATTTAAATATGATCATAGGACATGATCTATTTACATCAAAATATAAATTTGAAGTTCATACTTTTTATACTCAAGTGTAAATAACAAAAAGGGAATGAACCAACAATAATATTTTTAAAAATTCAAACAGAACATTGGAGTGGTATATAACAGGTCCTAGAAAATACCAAGTGTAGGAGCACTATTCATATAGTCTCCCAGCTACTTTTTCCTTTGCCAGATATCTTTTATGAATTTGTTCTTGAGAATGTTCTACATTGGCTTTATCAAACAATGGTAATATCTCATATATATTTTCCTTATATATGTATATGTGTGTGTTTATTCACATATGTATAATATAAAACCCAGGAACATTTTGAAATCCTAGTGCAAACTTTGGAAAGGAGAATTATCAGAACTACATTATGACAATCAGTCCTAAGCTATATGTTGTGGATGGCTTAAGAAATTTACAAATATTTTGCCTTATAGTTTACCTTAGAAGGATTCTTTTAAATGTCACTAGATCCTGGAAGGTAGATCTTACAATCTCTTCACCATGCTATTAAGAGTTGAAAGTGTTAAGTTGGCCTATTCACATTTAATTACAGCTATATTAAGTTTAGTGACTATTTGTTCTACTTCAACAGTGGCATTATTCAATTGTACAGTTTTCATAATGCAAATTATAAAGGAAACTAGGGAGGGGAAACAACCATACAAAGCAAAGTAAAAACTGAATACAAAACAAATCATTAAACATACGGTTATCTTAGTTTCTCTTTTCGAATAGGTGCCAATTCAGAACAGATTGTATATGTGTCTCGGTGGTGGAAGTGGATTATCTGTCTTGAATTGGATTGTGATGACGGTGACCCTATTCTAAGTAAATCAAATCTCTTGAACTATCTAATAAGATCAGGAGGAGCACTCAGCCTGAGAACAGCAGAATGAAACAACCGAGATGATTTGGCTAATGTTTTCTTCCAGCTTCTTCCTTTGATGTGCAAGATTCTGTGACTTTTTTCCTGCAGACACCCCTGATCCTGTGTACTAAGTTGATGTTCTTTGTCTTTTCTTTTTCTTTATGTGAGCAGAGCTGAATGAGTACCAGAAAGCTACGCAATCTGTCGTACAAAAAGGTGATCGTGAAAGAGTCTAGTCTCTTTGTTGTCTGTGTGAAAGGAATTGCTGAAAATCTCCTAAGAGTTAACATTTAAATAATCCACTATTACTTCTTCTTCTATCTAGGCTGTGAGGAAACAAAAGTTGCTTGAACAGAGTATCCAGTCTGCCCAGGAGATTGAAAAATCCTTAAACTTAATTCAGGAGTCCCTTGAATTCATTGACAAGCAGTTGACAGCTTATATTGCTGACAAGGTGGATGCAGCTCAAATGCCTCAGGAAGCCCAGGTAAGTATAACAAACTGGAAATAAGCATTGTTTTTACTTTTATAGTCTTAATGTTTTTACTCCAGTGGGATATTGTACATTCATACTTACGTGTTATTTAATTAATCATGAAGAGGTTTCCTTTCATATACTCATTGTCTATTTTGAAGTAAGAGCTTAAAGAAGTCAGTGTTACAATGCTGAGATTTACTTTTCAAAGTTTACAGTACACCAATTTCCAGCAGAGGTAATGAAAACCAAGATATCTGATATTTATTGTTCACAAATGTTTCAGAAATATAGTCAACCTTGAGTGGAACCATAACAATTAACCTGGCACAGAAATGTTTTTTTTTCTTTTCTTAAACATTAGTCCCAATCATTTGTCTCAAATACTTATTTTGTATGCTGAAAATCAAAGTTCTAAAATTTGTTTCTGATTTCATATTCATATGCTACAAGTAGTTAACCAGACAGTAGAAATAAATATTCACCTTGTTACTATTAATCACACTAGATGTGTTCATGTGCAGAAACTCACATACACCCATGCTTTCAACCCAAATTATGAATTACTTTTAATTGCATTTTCTGGAAAATGATATTTAATGTAAAAATGAATCCCATTTATAGGAATTAACTAAGTAAATTCCATACCCTAACATATTTTATATGGTAAGAATTTTAATCAGCAAATATCTGTTTTTGTTTTTCGAGACAGGGTTTCTTTTTGTTACAGCTCTTTCTGTTCTGGAACTCACCCTGTAGACCATACTGGCCTCGAACTCCCAAAGATCCTCCTGCCATTGCCTCCTGAGTTCTGGGATTAAAGATGTGCGCCACCACCACCCTGAACAAATTTACATTTTTAAATAACATGCAAATGTAAGTATAATCACATGTGTATCATTAGTTAAAATTTTTAAACCTGTGCTATGTGTTAGGACAGTAAATGGCTTTTGTAAAAATCACATACATAATATATGCATAATATATACATATATACATAATATACATAACAACCATACATAATATATACATAATAACCAAGTATAATTACTATCTCTATGAAATGATGTATGAGGTATTAAAACGTGATGTGTAATTCCCATAGTTCCTCTTCTACCTTACTTATAGAAATTCTAGGAGCATTTTACTTAAAAGGCAAATAATTGTTTAAAATTTAGGATTTGTAGATCTTGGCAATAAATGCTGTTATACTGCATTGAATCACAATTTGTTGTGACACATACTAGCATTTAGTAGTTTACCACATTGTCCACATTTAAAAAATGAAGTCTCTGGGCATTTGGGGTAGATGATAAGATTTTTTTCATAGTATGGCAAATTTCAGAAGAATGCATTCTTTATGGAATCCACATTATTGCAATTGTCAAATAACCTGCTCACACTCTTAGGAGGCCCACAAGAAAACCAAGCTTAACATATAGGCAAAGGGTCAAGGTGAGACCTATGCAGGATCCCTGATTGTCAATTCAATCTCCCTGAGCTCTTATGAGCCCAGGGTAATTGATTCTGTGGGTTTTCTTCTGATGTTCTTCACCCTGCTTGCTCCTACAATCGTTCCTCCTTCGCTTTAGTAGGATTCTTGGAGATTGGTTGTGGGTCTCTGTATCTGTTTCCATCAGTTTCTGGGGGAAGCCTCTCTAATGTACTAATCTAAGGGAATAGCAGAATATCATTAGGCATTATTACATTAACATTTCTTTTTCTCTAGTCATGTTTGGTTCTATCCTCGGTCTCTGGACTACCCAGCCTCTGGGTTCTAAGGCTATAGGCTGTTTCAAGGGCATGCTCACTCTTATGGTGTGTGTCTCAGGCTGGACTAGTCATTGATTGCCCACTGCCACAACTGATGCTCCTCCTTTACTCCAGCACATCTCATAGGCACGACAAACAGACAAACAAATTCAAATCAATTTTCCAGGTAAAACTTAACTTTTAAAGATATTTCTTGAAATGGAGTCCCCTGTTATGTAAATGACAATATGTAACATTGGAGAATACAAACCACCTACAAACTGTTGAACATTATTTCATCCCAACCTCTCCTTTGCCCATGACTGCAAATATTTTTTATTCTGTAAAAGAGCTATGAAGTACTAGATTTCCTTGAAGGGTAGCATTTCCTAAACTCTCAGTTGAAGCACCTGTTGAAGGCAGAGTTGAAGAGTACAGAAACAGTCTGTGAAACAAGAGTTTAAACAATGTTCCAGACACAGGAGCCACTTAGAATGCCAGCAAAATTACATTCTCTGAAGTTTGTGTTTGCGGTGGCAATGGATTTGAATGCTTTATATTGGCAGAAAAAAGACTGAAATGTGATTCCTTAAATGTAGGTCAATAGTTTGATACCAATTTAAAAATGAATGGGCTTTGTGTTCCTCAACAGAAATTGCATTCTTGTTATAATCCATTAATAAGAACCAGAAAAAAGGAAAAAAAAAAGACAAAAACAAAACAACAAACAAGTGCGTGTGTAGTATTTCTGTGGTTGCTATTCATTTACATAAGAGCTTAGATCTGAGAGATGCTGATCCTGGGGATTTGTGAGTGTCTGTCTCCACCGTGTGGTGCACTACTAGTTTTGCTACTAAATAGAATTTTAAAATACATCTTTCCTTTTCTTCAGTTTAAATTGAGAGCCTCATTTATAAAACCATTGTAACTATATGGGGATATATGTTTTGTCACAAACTTCTGACATTTGTGTCTTATTGCATATAAAAGTATATATAGGTGAATATGCTTAACTTTTCCACTTTTACATTCAGAAAGTGCCCAATTAATCATTATTTCCACTGAGCAATTGTCTAGCATCATTAGAACACAGTGACTTTGACATCTACCTTTTAGAAGAGTATGGTCCCTTGTATTTAGTGATGTGCGTCTATAGAAACAAAGCTTAACCAAGTTTAATCATAAAAGTATATTCTTAAAACAGCACAAGTGGTCCTGTATATTTTATTTCAAATTGTAATATTAAAAATCACCATTTGAAAGGTTTCAGCTGCCTAGTGCTATATATATTATAAATTGATTCAAATAATATAAAACACAGAGCCTCATTTAGATGCAGAAATATATCTTCTAGGTAGTAAAACCCTAGACTTATGGACCATTTAAAAACACTAAGATTTAAAATGTCAAACCCCTTAAATACTTCTTTGAAGGAATTATACAAATAAAATAATCCATTTGGTCCAGCACTGGTGCTACATGCCTTTAATCCAGCACTCCGGAGGCAGAGGCAGCAGCTATCTCTGAGTTCAAGGCCAGCCTAGTGTACAAAGCAAGTTCCAGGACAACCAGGGTTGTTAAACAGAAAAACCCTGTCTGGAAAAAAATATATGTATTAATGGCAAATATCACAAAACACAAATGTAATAAATATTTCTTAACTTTCTATAGCAATATATGGGAGCATTAAGGTTTATGTTTACAAATCAAATCAGGTATTAAAAAGAATTCAGATATAAAAACCGCACCTCAGAACTATTAAGTAAGGGTACATTCAGTCAGCAGAAAGTTTAGAAACACTTTTGAGTACTCTGAAATAACCGAGGATATTTTTTTTCTTTAGGTTTGGTATTTTGGGTTCTCTATATTTAACTTCTCACCAATCTTACAAAGACTTTACTGATAACTGTCTAACTACATGCTTATAGTGCTTTACGTTATGATCATATGTCAAAGTCCTGCATTCCCTTAAGTAATTTTAGCTTTTGAAATTATAATATGTTTAACCAGTCTATTGGGGGCAAATGCGAACTTGCTGATGTCACCATGTACTAGTAGGAGTTAAAAATAAAGTCACAATTGTAGATTTTGCTCTATCAGATTGAGTTTATGATTTCACTAGGGATTTAAACAGACGTAAGATGTAAATAGTCACTTTTTGATTGTGAATGATTTGGAAAAGCTTATTTTGACAGCCTAATTCTTTGATGTATTGCTCATCTTTTTAGAATATATATGAAAATTAAACAATTTAATGGTGGGAATAACTCAGTTGATCAAGTATTTGCCTGTTAAATCTGATTCCCTGATTTTAGGTAAATCCAATAAGACACACACACACACACACACACACACACACACACACACACACACTTCCAGACTGGGGTGGACAGGGACAAATGCAGGGGCCAAAACAAAGGAAATGCAGATAGTGGAGATTTTGGCTGTTGTTATCCAACAAAGTAAATACAAGGTTAGCATTGCACTCAGTCTATTTGAGTGTTACTCCATACAATGGGTAACTTTTCAATTTAAAATTATTATTGGTATTTTGATGTTTTGACTCGTATTTAGCTACAGAAGATGCAAGACTAGAATCAGATCATGCATCATTTATTGTAGTTAGGCAACATGCACAATCATGTCTTCTAAGAAAATATGATAATGAGGTGTGCAGTTTTCTATTATAAACTTAAGTAAGTTTTAAGATTTCAATTATTGAACCTTAATATGAAACATTTCTACAAATTCTACATATAAAAATAAAGCTTTCAGTATCAAATAATAGTTTCAATGAAGGTATAGTATCCTGAGTGTTTCCGAGGAACGATAGATTTCACCTGTATTGATATATGTCTTATATGGGGGATATTTTCCCGCAAAATAACTCCCACAGAAATTGCTAATCTAATATATACAAGACAATAGTAAGCACAAAGAAATTTCTTTTTCTTTGATTGAATTGTCTGAAACTTCTGTTACTTTAAATGTGTTTTTGTGCGGTCATTTTCTACCTCTATTCCTTCCTGCAATGTTCAAGATATTAAGGCTACCTAGCAGATATTTTATAAGTATTTGGAAAATTCACTAAAATCTACAAGGATTTACTCAATAATTATGTCAAGCATGTCCAAGACAAATGTGACAGTAATTATAACCTACTCAAAGGCAGAAAAACTTACCTGGTGACAGTTAGAAAACAAGAGAACATAAACATTAGGAATGAGAGCAGGGAGCAAGCAGTTGGGAAGGTTTACAGCAAGAGAGAGAAGGGAATGAAAGAGAATGGGGTAAAAACAAGGAACATTCATTTTGCAAGTGTAAAAACTGTCAGATAGTAAAAAAAGGATATTTCTAAATAGCACGATTATTGACATGAGTGAGATCTATTTTAAACAATGGAACTTGATAGTATATTTAAAAGATTTAGCAGGTTATTTTCATTTTTAAGATTAAGTGTAAATGAAATGTCACTGCAAATGAAGAGAAGACACCTAAGTTTCTAGGGAATAATGATTTTCCATTTGTCTGTTCAATTTATGAGTTTTGTTTTTACAAATAGAAATAAAAGTCTTCTTTTCCTGATTATTGGATTTGTGTAAAATATATTCTGGAATTTTCTCATTATTTACCAATGATAACAATTATATTTTTAATATATTCCCTCATGGTTGTAAAGAAAAAACAATTCAGGATCCTTTGGAACATTTTCTTTCTTTAACTCTATATTTTTAAGGATGCAATTTCAAAATTACAGTCCACTTTATAAAACTATAAATCCAACATCTAAATAAATAATTAGTAATCTGTACTTGATACCTTTTATCACATTTCTTTTTCAAGTGTCTTGTGATATTTTTGTTTGTTAGCAGTAATAAATTTCTAAATCATCATTTGCCATCATTTCTTTTATTGATTTCATGTTTCAGGTAGCTACAGTTGAATCATGTTTGCAATTTTATGTTAATTTGATACATGAGAATGATTGGATGAAGTATTATGAAAAGGCATATGCTTATGTTTCAAAAAATTATTTTGTTCTCTAGTTTCTCCTATTACCATCTTAAATGAAAAAGTGGTATTTTAATTTTAGTTGTTTTAGTTAACATGTGAATAATATTTTTATTTGTAAGTATAATTACTGTGTTTTTAAACACCTCATTTTTTTAGAAATGCATGCTTGCAGACTACATCTAAGTATCTCCTGCCCTTGCCTCTCTCTCCTCCAACATGTCCCATGAACCCCTTTCCAAATTCTGGATCTCTTCTTAAGTTATTGTATTCTCTCTCTCTCTCTCTCTCTCTCTCTCTCTCTCTCTCTCTCTCTCTCTCTCACACACACACACACACACACCATGTGAACACATGCTGAGCCCCTTAGTTTATGTGTTTATGACTAACCCCTTGGAATCAGACAACCTGTGTGAGAGCTTGTCCCTGGAGGATATTTTTATGTTTCTCTCTCAGTAGCTACTGACCACCTATATCTCTTCATGGTGAGAACATGTGGAATTTTCCTTGTCCACCTTAGTGTGTTAACTTGTATTATCTATCATTATGCAGGTCCTGTTCAGGCAATCTGATTGTTGAAAGTTTATGAATATACTTTTTCTTTGTCATGTTTACAGTATGTTGTGTAACAGCAGATGACCACATGGACTCTCTGTCTTTTAAAATCTTTGCACTCTTTTCTGTGATTTTCCTTGAGTCATAGGCGTAGGGTTTACTTGCAAATGTCTGTTAGGTTTTGGTATATCAGAGTCATTCATTTGCATTTTTACCAGTTACGGATCTCTGTAATTGTCTTCATCACTACAAAAAGAATCTCCTTTGATGGCTGTGGGTATATCTGTGGGTATAAAGATAAGCATTTCCAATATAGAAAACTTATGCTGGTTTAGGGACATGCCAGTATTTACTTCTATTGGTCTTTAAATTATCTAGCCATAGGCAATTGGCTGCATTTACAATACTCGGTATGAATATCCTCCTTTGGAGTGAGTTTTAAGTCCAAGAAGAAAGTTGATTGCTACCCTCAAGATAAATGTGCCACATTGAAGCACTGTGGACAGCTTGCTGGTCCAGTCAGTGCTGGAGTTTATTTTGGCTTGTAATACCGTACTGTTAGAATCTATGACGGTGGGTAAAACACGGCAACAGGTAGCAGGCTCGATAGCAGGGATAGGAAGGTCATTTGTTAAATTAAACACACAGAGTAACTAGAAAAAATCTGCAAATAATGCTGACTTTTTAATCAGAAAGACCACCCTCAGTGGCATACTTCTTTTAGCAAGGATATACCACTTAAGCCTTTCAAACAGTGCCACTGAATGGGGCTCAAGTATTTAAATGTCCAAGACTATGTCAGACACTTCTTACTCAAGCCACCCCCATACAGTGATGGAATGTGTTTGATGTTATTTTAATTTTGTAAAAATGCTAGTGCTTTTGAAATTTCCATGTGATTTTAGATGTGGCTTATATTTTAGTATATGCATTTGTTAACTTACTGTTTCTATTGGAGTTTTAAAAAATGCAGTCAGGATGACAATTTTACAAGATTTGTTTTCTTTTTTCAAAAATGTAATAGATACTAGGGTCGAAAGAAAGTTCAAGTTGTATAACCTTCAAAATTTTTTGAAAAATTCATAAATTTCTTGCAAAATATGGAAATATAATATTAAAAATGTTTTTTCTTATTTTTGATAATTTAAATAGTAAATTTATATACTGCTTAAAATCCTATATAAATGTATTATTCAAGCAATTGTTATGCTTCAAAAATCATTTCTTAAAATTATAAATATTTTAAGTGCCATGGTCAAAGAAGAGTATTTTGTTAAGGTATAATGTAAAAAGTAAGTATAAAGTGTGTACAAATTATTACTTAAATTTAAGATATGTTTAATTAATTTATAAATGTACTAGATAAAAGCTTCACATGTCCTGCGACTTTCCTGAGGTAGAATGAACTGAAAATTTAATCATTTAATTAATAATTCATTAAATGGATTCAATTATTATCGTGAATATAATAATTAAGTTTTCCTACAGTATAAAAACTGTTATATTTAAGTTACATAATTTATTTAGCTACTGAATTTGTTTCATGTGCACAATCAGCATAAAAAATGAGGAAAATTTAATCTCTAATCACTTTGGAACAGTGCCATAAAAGTGACAACTTGGCATTAAATCCCATATATTGTGGCAAAGTCTCACTTTTGTATGCTGCATGTTATGTGTTATACTATTCATTTAATATTTTAATGTGTGTGACATTTTGAACAATGCAAAGATTTATTTTTCTCACTGGCATAGTTATTTGATGTGAATATGAACCTTTCAAACTCTCTAAAATGCATTATGTTAAAATTTTCCAACCTTCTTCTGCCGTGCCTACCTGATCTTTCATATCCCCTGGTAGCAGATGGACATTGCATTTCTATTTATATATTAGTAAGTTTAAATTGTTTCTGTTGTTTATAAATCATGAAAATGAATTAACTTATTTGAAAACATGTGCAATCAGTTATCAGAAGATGATTTTAGTATGGTATTATGCTTTTAGTACGGTATTCTCTTTCTACACCTGTAATTTGAATACTTGATCTGTTTCTGTTATTATAAAGTGCTCCCCTTTTCTATAAATTAAAAAGCATTAACTTTTACCAAATAATCCAGTTCCCTTATCTTGTCTTCAAGCTCTGATAATCTTTTTTCTTCATATGCCATCTTATTAGTGAGGTTTCCTAATGAGCTTTATATTTGACTTATTGGGTTTTTCATTTCCAGCATCATGTTACAGGCTTCCCTTAAGTTCTTATTTATTTACTGAATATCTTTAATATCTTGGATTTACTTTCTTCTTGAATTTTATATTTTGTCTGTGTGTATGTGTGTGTTTTCTCAGAGTATGATTGTGTCTGAGTTATTTGAAGATAATTATCACCATTCTTTTAAGCCTTTCTCTTTGGGGCCATTTTTTATGGGATGCATGATATTTGGAAGAGTCATGGGGTCTTGCAATTTTGGATTGTTTTTGTTTCTGTATGAGGGCTTTAGTAGCTGATGTTATTTGTTGGCTGAGGGTTTTTTGTTTACTTTTCCCCTTAGCAAGCCATCTTTCTGGTTTAAGTGGATATATCTGTATACTAAAGACAGGACTAAGTCATAATGAAATTTTACTACATTTTTTTTTTTCTCTAGAACTGATCATTGTTCTATCCCCATTGTTCCTGTGAGAGTCCATTAAGATCTTCCCAGGCTCACCATATCCCTAACTTATCCCCTCCTCTTCAACCTCTGGTATGGATCATTGCACCCAGAAAACTTATCCTGGGTTATTTTTTTTTTAATTTTTTTTTTTATTAAGAAAGAAAAAAAAAATTTTCCGCCTCCTCCCAGCCTCCCACTCCTCCCACTCTCCCCCCCCTAACTTCCCCCCCTCCTAATCT
>NW_004949156.1:153668-180015 GCF_000317375.1 Microtus ochrogaster
CTGGACCCAGCAATACCACTCTTGGGAGTATACCCAAGAGATGCCCGATCATATGACAGGGGCATTTGTTCAACTATGTTCATAGCAGCATTATTTATCCTGGGTCATTAACAATGACCAGTTACTATGAATATTACCAGTTGAATATTTTTTGTAATTATTATAATTGTTAAAGATTTTGATTAACATATATTTGTTCTATAGAGCAAGAAAATTTAATATAACAATCCATTGGGCTTCCCATGAAAGGATGTCATTTTTATATGGCTTAATAATATTTACTTGTGTGTATTTATTACATATACCATAATTTCTTTATACAGTCATTTCTTGATGGACTAATAGACTAAATTCATATCTTAGCTATTGTGAATATTGACACAATAAATATGAATACCTAGCTATCTTTTTTGTATCCAGAGTTTAATAATTTCAGTAGTATACTTGCTAGTGTGGCAGGTATATTAAACATTATATAGAGAGAACTTTGAAGAGCCTTTGTATTGTCACTTATAGTAGTAAAATTAAGTTACATTGCTGCCAACAGAATACGGGTTCTTTTTTTCTCTGCATACTTACCTGTACTTATTTAATTTTTTCAAATAATAGTAATTCAGGATGGGAGAGATGATACCTAATTGTATTGTGATTTGTATTGCCATAGTTGCTAATTGTTACTTACATTTAACTTTTGATAAATGCCTTTTTACATGGCTAAAAATTTTTAGTGGTCCCTTAGTCTTTGTTTCATGTTTAGTTCCTTTCTTACTCTGAACATCAACACTGTTTACAAAGTCAGAAGAATTATTGACAGAGATCTTCTCACATTCTTTCGGCCTTCTCTTCAGTCTGTTGATTGCTTCCTTCCCTGGGTAAAAGCTTTTTAGGCTTTTGTAATTCCATTTATCCTGTTTTGCCTTTGTTTTATGTGCTTTTTATGTTCATGTCTTATCAAGTTGAGAGAAAGAAAACGTAGTGCCTACAGAGTGTGTTGAGGTGCTTACCTGGTTTTCTTCTAGTAGTTTCAGATTTTCAGGTCTTTTCATTAGGACTTATTTAATTTGAGCTCTTTCCTTTTTAAGTTTGGATAAAAGTAAGTGTCAAGTTTCATTTTTTTACATACTTATATAAAGACTGCCCTTCTACCAAATTATAATTTTAGTACCTTTAAAAAAAAAGCAGTTGGAGCACATGCTCCATCAGTCCCAGTCCAGCTTGCTTTGGTGAGCTCCCATTAGATCAGCCCCACTGTCTCCGTGGGTGGGCGCACTCCTCATGTCCTGACTTCCTCACTCATGTTCTCCCTCTTTCTGCCCTGACTGTTCTTTGGAGTGGAGAGGGAGGGGGAGGGGGATTAGAAGAAAGGGAAGGGAGAGTGGGGGGAGGGGAGGAGGTAGAAATTTTTAATAAAAAAAAAAACAGTTGGAGCTAGGTGGTGGTGGCACACACCTTTAATCACAGCACTCGGGGTGGGCGGGGAGGGGAGACAAAGGCGGAAGGACCTCTGTGAGTTCATGGCCAGCCTGGTTTACAGAGTGAGTTTCTGTAAAGGTCCCAAAGTTTCAGAGAAATTATGTCAGAAAAAAAAACACGCAAGCAACAAACACAAAAAACAAACAAACAAACAAACAAACCAGTTGGCTATGGGAGATCATTCCACTTTTTGTTTGTCTCCTTCAGTTACTCCCACCCATGTTTTTGAGTTTGCATTGTAGAGGAGTTTCACCTTCTTGGTAAAATCAATTAGTAGATTTAAGAACTATTTCTTATTTTTATGTAATAGCTATTTCAAATATGATTCTTTCATAAATTCATGCGTAACCAGTTTACTATTAATACATAAGAATACATTTGAGTGTCATATATTGGATTTGAATTCTGATGCCTTAAGGCAATAATTTAATTTGTTTTCTATTAGGTTCAAATGAAAAAAAAACTTCATTTACAAAATAATGACAGTCTTTTATGTTGATCACTTTCTCCCCGTATGATCCTTAAAATACTGAGCAAAACATTTTTTTTTTTAAAAAGAAGTTTTATTTAGGTTTACAGGCAGTGAAGTTTTCATCTGTGGTCTGTCTGGTTTCATTATTCTTTCCTGAGGAGGATTTAATAACATAGAGTTGGGGTCTTATGGAGGAGAAGGCGAGTCTTTTCATGAGGGACGCCAGGGAGTGAACAAATGTCTACACCAGCAGGCTTTCTTCTTTTCACCTCTGCATCTTATTCACATCTGAAGCTAAAGGGATTGATGGAATACATAGTCAGGGCAGGCTTTTCGCCCTTAGTTAATCTTAGTTAATCTCCAGGAGCATCTTTACAGACATACCCTGATGTGTGTTTCACTAATCTACTAGGCAGTTCTTAGCTCAATCAATTTTGGCAATCTCACCATCATACTGTTCATTTAGAACAGGATGATACTTAATTCTTGATTGCTACTTATAGTTTAGTTAAATTATACCAAATTTGTTTTTCCAAAACTAGAATTGCTCCTAGTTATATTACACTAGTCTATGTAAAATAGCTATAATTAAATGTAATTAACTAAATTGAAATAAAACTAAAGGAAACATTTTGTTGTTATGTATAAGGAGTGTGTATCGTGGGTGATAAATTCAAAAGTAAAATTCATTTTTAAATAAACTAAAACTTACAATATTGGTAACAGCAATTTATTGTAACTTCTAGTGGCTTTGTGGACAAAAAATGTTCAGTTTTTTTCTTAGCATCTCTAATAAGATTATTGTAGATTTGGAACTGATAATTTAGTGACCTGAGTGCTCGTTTGGGCTTACTCACATGAAGCTATCCGCAGACAGCTTGTCTAGGATTATTTACTGAAAACACGTTCTGTGTTCTCTCTGTATGGTTTAAAGTTCATTGAGCATGAGATGATTTTAAGAGAGAATATCCTAACAATGAACATCATCCCCCAAAGATAACAAGTAGAATGTAATAAGCTCATTATGAACATTCACTACAGCAGACAGATTCGTTCTTGTGCTCTTTTCTTTTGCTCAAGACAGTCAGATGATATGACCAAAATTCGAAAAGAAATGTCTAACAACATGTGGAAATCATTGAAAATATTGTTTGCTTATCTAAAGTTCAAAAATCAATAGCTGTAGGAACTTATTATCTCAGACAAAGTAATTCCAGTAAAGACACTTAGTTTTCTTTTTGTTTGTTTCTGAACTGTTTGAACTCTTATAGCTGGTGGCACTCTTTTGGAGGTTTGTGGTACCATTTGTTACCTAACTGGCAAAAAAATAGGACACTAAGTGTAACCCTCTGGAATCTTGGGAATCCTTTGTGCTAGTCTAAACCCCTTAAAATATTCTAGCCTGTACTATGTCATCAAGCAAATGCTACCCCAAGCTTCCAGGTTAAAGATGAAGTTATCTTAGCTGCTGTGACTTGCCCATCATAATGGACTGTTTCTTCTATGCCTATGAGACAAAATAAGGCACCACTATCTCAAATTGTTTAAGACATTTGGTTACAGCAATAAGAATAGTAACTAATACAGTCTACTTATTTTAGATCAGTAGTTTTTAGGAAATTTAGTTGAAAAATGTCAAAGAATGAGGGAAAAACATCATTAGTACGGAGCATGGTATCCCAATAGAAATCTCATATTTTTTCACCTGTATCATGACTAGAATACTTATATATTTTGACATTTTTATATTTGGCCAAATTTGAGTATACATTCAAAAATAAGATTTAATCAACCCTACATATGAGATATAAACATACATTCTCTATTGAAGCTTGTAACTAAAAATTTTTTAGAATAATCTCAATTTTGAAAAAAATATTTTTTTTTATCATTTGGGAAAGTTTTAAAACATTCTTTGTCAGGGACCAGCCTTGACCAAAATACCTTTTGCCAGGGTGGGGGTATGTGGATCAGAAATAGAAGTAAAGAGTACTCTTTTAAAAATAATATAACAGAAGCCATAGAATAGTATCAGGTGGGAGTTCCTGTGAATACTGAAACCACCCTCCATATGTTTTTTTTTACCCAATACAAAAGGGGGGAGAAAGTAACAAAAGACTTCATTAACATGATGCAAAGAACAACTTGAACATTATTGCTTTAATGCTTTTAGACATCAAGTCATTAGCATAGCATTTTGTTGTTTAGGCAGTGAAGCTACCCTAGACCAAGAATCCTGAAGGCTGTTACTCCCCAGGTAACCTTATTTTAGAAAAAAAGAGCAGAAGTACACTTGGCTTGCAATCTTGTCTACCTGTCAGGATGGAATGGATCTACCTGTATGAGCCATCTTATTGTCAAAAGAACCAAGTAACAATATCTTGAGTCAGGATGTGTAGCTACACTTGTTGTCAACCATTTTAAGCAACCTTAAAACTCTCTGACTAGGTGGAAATAAGCTCACATTTTTGGGCCTCCACAGTTCTTGTCAATTTTGAGGAATCTGTGCTGTTAGTGATTGTTTAAGGTTATTTCTAAATGACGTGCTCTTGGAAAGGGAGCTGCCTTTCGCAATAGCTTGAAGTGCATTCTGGCTAATAATGTTGTCTTTCCAACAGAAAATCCAATCAGATTTGACAAGTCATGAAATCAGTTTAGAGGAAATGAAGAAACACAACCAGGGGAAGGAGGCTGCTCCAAGAGTTCTTTCACAAATTGATATTGCACAGGTATATTTTGTTGTATAAGCTGGGGAATTTGGTTTATATATTAGACAACTTTCCTACCAGAAAATTGAAATTTATGCTATGTTGTCTAGCAATATAATATTTAAAAAAATAATACATACAGTTTAAAGAAAAGTTAACCTATGACAACTTAGTGCTACATTTATGAGGAGTAGTAAATTCTCCAACCCCATGTTCTTTGTGTTAGAAAATGACAGATTTCCATTTATTTTTTGAAAGTTTTTATAGAGGTAAAACTTCAGAAAAGGGTAAATTAACAAAATATGACTGGTGGGTAAATGATTATTTCCTTACATTGCTGTTACAGAAAAAATTACAGGATGTCTCCATGAAATTTCGATTATTTCAAAAACCAGCCAATTTTGAGCAGCGTCTAGAGGAAAGTAAGATGATTTTAGATGAAGTCAAGATGCACTTGCCTGCGCTGGAGACAAAGAGTGTTGAACAGGAAGTAGTCCAGTCACAACTAAATCACTGTGTGGTATGTATTCCTAACAGCAACTATCCCGCTGAATTTTTACTTTGCTATATTAGAACAATTTGATAATCTTTTGTAACAATGTATTCTTACAAGTGTAATAATTTTTGTAACTGGTTTTAATATTTTAAAAAACTGGAAATATATTAAGATATAGGAGTTCTTATCAAATAATAGTCATTTGATATAATTTTAGGAGTGTGTTTTGAATCAATAGTTTTATTAGTATCAACATAGAATAAAAAGAGTCCTATTTATATAATTTTTCTTCAGACATATTATTAGACTGAAATAAAGAAGGGAAATATATCAATCTAGAAACAGGAACAATAGCACTAATTGCAATAGTTATAACCACTCTAGAAATAATGCTTTTGGGTAAGATTAAATATATACAGTAGCCATCTTTAGTCTCAAAATTACAGATTACCTGAGAGGATTTAAAGACAAACAGCCGTGAAGGACACAGCAGATTTAATTCTAGGACTCCAAATCCTAACATATTTTTATTTAATAGCAGTGCTGAATAGATACTTAAATGTCACCAAATCACAAAACAATAAAAATGAAGGAAAGATACAACCTATAGCATAAATCTATATACCCTTTGGTATATCTCATACTATCATATGCCATCAGTCTTTAAAATCTATTAGTCACATAACCCCTTTGATAACATAAAGTATTCATCTAGTATTCTGAGATTTAGGTTTTGGTTTTATTATCTACTTGATACTATAAGTAAAAATAAGATATCATTATAAATGCATTAGCTGCATCTGTATCAATGTGTAATGTCTCCCTGTTTAGCAAGTGCTTTCAAATAAATGTGTGACTTTGTGATTAAAATGAAATTATTTTACTTGATAATATCATCAATCATTTGAATGCATTCTAATAGAATAATTGTATTAAGTAGTTTCAGCAACCAGAATAGTATTTGATTATAATGTCATACATTGATTTGCTGTTAATAGACAGACATATACAAATAGGCATGTATATAAAGGATCTACCTTAAATTTTTCAAACAATAGTAAAAATCAAAATGTTGCAACTATACTGTCCATTTTACTTACACTGTCAATGGAAAAGATATTCATTCTCTTCTAGCAGGATCTAGCCTAATAAAATTTATCTGCCAGTTAATGAGCTAAGACGACAATAACTACATTTGTACAAAGAAAATAGCACATTAGCTTTTTCTCTATCTAGTTCTGGTTTAAACGCTAAATGTGATGTTAAGATGTTTTCTGTAAAGAAATTATTATTTCACAGATTTTATATTCTCTCTTTTTAAAATATAATTTCTAATGATATATACTATAGCCATATCCTTGTTCTAAAAACTATTTTTGTTGTTATTTTGTTGTGGTGGTGGTTAATATTTTGTTCTATGAGGTCTCACTATGTAGATAAGTAGGCCTTGAATTCATGAATCCTCCTGTCTCCACTTCCCAGGTGCTGATTTTAAAAGCATGTAATTACTTGATAAGCCTTTTTTTTCTAAAATAAAGTTATTCTTAACATGAAAGACAAAGAATGTAGTCAGTTTCATCCCTTGGTTGTATACAGTTTCTTTGCTGATTAAAAAGAGCGAGCTCATCATTAAACCAACCCTCTTCACAATGATAAAACAAAAATCCCTTTGTACAAGTTCAGGCAGGGAATCACTAAGAATTATCAGTGTATAATTATTATATATTATACATTATTATAACTATGTCCTAGCACAAAAATGATTTCTGTTTGAAAAAAATGCAGTTTTTCCTATACATTATGAGATCTAAATTAAGCGAAAATTGAGAAGCTGCAAATGGATTCATAATTATTGATAAAGAAATATCAATATTAGTCATCAACAATGGATTAATAGCAAAGCAGATTATGCATGTGGCCATAGTTAATCTGGTAAATTGCTAAGCCTTTAATGTTTGTTCTTGCATATTGACTTACACCTAAAAAGAGAAAACAAGAAAGAATTGTTTTAATCCCAAGGACAACCCACCTTCTAGTGAGATTTTTTTCATAGTAAAAATAAAAAATATTTTCAATTTTTTAAAAATTTTCTTTTACCTTCCATAAATATTTCTTCCCCCACCCACCCCTGCCTCCCAGAATCTGTCACCCATCCACTCTTCCCAAAGACTACGGGCTCCTATGGGGCTGAAAAGATTGTTCAGCTGCTAAAGGCTAGGCTCACTCACAACCAAAAATTATTATTTTGATTAAACATGGATCAATTTAATGCAGAAATATACTAGTCATTATATACATAGACATATATGCACACAAACATATGTACCTGTAGATATGTATTTATAATGACTTATAAATTCATATATTTCTCATAAAATTAGCAAAAAAAATATAGCACCAAAGTGGCATTGACCGTATATTGATAATTTCTGCTGCCTTTGAGAATTATAATATTTGCTTCATAAGGTTTTGTAATGCTAAACTACCTGTGCAATGGAATGTGTATGTGGCTGAAGTTTTGATCTACATGAAGAAATAATATATTTCTACTGTCAGTATCAATATAATATACTTATATTTTCAATTAAATATTTAAAATTAATTCATTTCTTTCCTTATAAAAGTTTATACATGGATACAGTGATCTAGATATCCAGATGTTTTATCCTACTTAGATGGAAGCACCATGAGAAAAACAGTGTACATTTCTTTACTTTTCCTTTATTGATATTGCAAAAACGCAAATACTTTCTAGTGGATTGCAGGCACTCAGTATACCTGATAAGTAAGTAAATTCATTCATGTAAACTTATGGCTAGAGCTGAATAAAAGTGCAGTTAAAATAAAAATCCTGTAACATTTGGAAATAATATCTATGAATTTAGATTGAACAAAATAAATATAAATCGTCCATTTAATTTATAAGACTAATTGCAAATTATACACATATATTTATAAAATCTCATATTTATATATCAAAGTTTCCGAAAAGAAGATATAAAATTATATAGCAGCAGCCACAATATGCACTTCATTTAAATTATGAATGCAAAAGGGCAATTAAAATGAAGTATCTTCTATTTATTTGTTTTAATAATATAATGTACCATGCTTTTTTGTATAGTATTTATGTTTGGTTTTTGTTTTAACATAGAACTTGTATAAAAGCCTGAGTGAAGTGAAGTCTGAAGTGGAAATGGTAATTAAAACAGGACGTCAAATTGTGCAGAAAAAGCAGACAGAAAATCCGAAAGAGCTTGATGAAAGAGTAACAGCTTTGAAATTGCATTATAATGAACTGGGTGCAAAGGTGAGTACCTACTTAGACCAAATTTACATTTTATAATATTTACCGTATATTGTTAAACAACAGGCAAGGAAAAAATATACAATACCACCTTTATTGTTTGCACAATACAACCCTTATTGTGCATCTCTGTCTCATTTGAGTATTTCCAAAGAAAACGATATAAAGATACATTTAGTCACAGACCAAGCTACACAATTGTCACCGGATACAGAAGGCCTAGGTCAGTCTCATACAGGCTCCCTAGCTGTTTGTCCAGAGTCTGTAAGTTCCCACAAGTTTAGGTCAGCTCTGTTTGGGGCCCCTAACAGAGGGACCAGGACCTGTTTCAGATGCATAAGCTGGCTCATAAATTGAAAAGAGAAGAAAGGTTAAGGAGGTACTTATTGGTAAATCAGATAGTTATAAAAGGGTTTGCTTATTCTGAAGCCTTTCTGTTCAGTGGAAGAAATCTATTTGCTTTGGCTGGAAGATTTGTACATATTTAATATCCAGTCATAATAGGAGTAACACATTTAGAATGAATTTGGTGGAGTGAAATTAGCACAGTTTAACATCAACACAGAAATTTATAGATTTGTTCAAATTATTTTACAAACATTCTCTGAAATATTTATGCATATATACATGTGTTTGGAATAATACCTGTTCCTTATTTCCTCCCCTTCTATTCCTTCCCAGTCCATTCTTAACATCATATAATTGTTTTTTTCTCTTTTTGATGATATTGCTTCATGGGGAAGATCATGTTTAATACTTTTTTGACAAGATCATTATTAAAGAATTTCAATTTTCAAGTCTGAATGCTCAGTTCACAAAAGCTTAATATTTACTAGCATTTCTATACTGAAATTTGTGATGTGTGCTTTTTATTTATTTTTTAGACAGGGTCTTATGGAACACATGACATTCTTGAATTCACAATGTAGCTGAGGCTGACTTTGAACTCCTGATCCTCTGCCTCCTTCATTCAATTGCTGAGATTACAATAATATTCTACCAGGCCTGGTTAATGTGTGTGCTTTATAAATAATTGTCTGTGCCAATTCTTTGCACAAATCCATTGCCTTTCACATGAGTAGGTTTTACGTAGCACACTACAGACAAAGTTGACATGGAATGTAGAGCAACAAAAATAAAATTAGAAGACTGTTAAGATCACCACTTGATTATTATTAAGAATTTAATGAATATAATAATGATGCTAATCTCTAGTTATCCCAGAAGCTACAAGTTTGATAGTTTATGCTTAATAATTTGACATTAATAATATCATTAATACAAAGTATTAGGAATACAAATAAATAATTTTTAATAGCATGTCAGAATGCTATTAGATAGAAAAAATGCCTTGAATAGAAGAAATAAATTTGTATTGAAGTAAATATTAACTTAGAATATTAATGATGAAGGGATTGTATATTAATGGCATCATATAAAACTGTTATATTTAATGTATTTCTTGCCTAAGAATAATAATTTTCTCTTCACTGACCTTCAAAATATCAACATAAGTAATGTTTTCACAAAACAAAGACAAACTGTTTTATTTGATGAAGTCATTCTTTTAATATACAAATAGAAAACCATTCTAATTTAATTCTCAGAATTTACATGCTTGTACTTTAATTAATTTTTTTTTTTTTTTGGTTTTTCGAGACAGGGTTTCTCTGTGGTTTTGGAGCCTGTCCTGGAACTAGCTCTTGTAGACCAGACTGGTCTCGAACTCACAGAGATCCGCCTGCCTCTGCCTCCCAAATGCTGGGATTAAAGGCGTGTGCCACCACTGCCCGGCTCGTACTTTAATTTATATTGCCATTTGTACTAAATAGTTTATACTACTATCACAACATGATGTACTGGGGAAACACCAATATAAGTAATGTTTTTCTTCAAATTTCTGGGGCCTGTCCTTCCAAGCTTAGAGAGGTGAACAATTCAGTGTACATGATTGTTGCTCCAGTCTCTGTGATCTGCTAGGAGCCCTGCTTAGTTACTTCTGTGGGCCTTGTTCTCCTGGCATCCTCAACCCCTGTGGCTCCTGCAGTTATTCCCTCATCTCTTCTGTGGGGTTCCCCTGGCTTTGCCTAGTGTTGAACTGTGGGGTTCTACATCTGCTCACATCAGTTGCTGGATCCTGTCTCTCTGATGACAACAGGGCTAGAAACTGATCTATGAGTATAGCATTATATTCCCAGTTGTGTTTTGTTTCATCTTAGATTCCTGCACTGTCCAGCTTGTTTGCTAGGTATCTAGTCAATGTCAGGTGTGTACTCCCTCTTGTGGCATGGGTCTCAAATTGAGCATCCACCGGTTGGACACTCCGAGAAGTTCTGTACTACTGTTATGCCAACACATCTTGGAAGCTGGGCAGATTCTAGGTTAAAGGGTTTGTGACTGGGTTGATATTGTAGTCCCACTGCAGGAAGACTTGCCTGGTTATAGAAGATGGCCAGTTCAGGCTCTGTATCTTGCATTGCTAGAATCCTTTGCTACGATCACTCTCGAAGATTCCAGGGAGTTTCTTCACAGCAGGTTTCCACAGAGTCCAACAGAAACTCACCAATTCCAGTTGTCTCTCCCAGCATGCTCACCAACCCCCCCACACACACCAAATTCCTTATGTTCTGATCCCCAGCTGCCACTAATCACCTCACAAAATCTATTCTATTTCGTCTTTCAAGGGAGATCCATGTGCCCCACCTTAAGCCCTCCTTGTTAGTCAGACTCTCTGGGTTTGTGGTTTGCAACATTAGCCTTTCTTTATAACTAACCTCCACTTATAAGTGAGTACATAGCATGTTCGTCTTTCTAGATCTGAATTACTGCAATTCAGATGTTTTTTCCCCTAGTTCCATTCATCTGCCTGCAAATTTCATAATGTTTCTGTTTTCAATAGCTGTGTAATACATTGTATAAACGTACCACATTTTCATTGTTCATTTTTTGGTTAAGGGACAACTAGGTTATTTCCAAATTTTGGCTATTATGAATAAAGCCACTATAGCAAGTCTATAGCTAACATCAAATTAAATGGAGAGAAAATTAATGCAGTTCTAAAATCAAGAAGAAGACAAGGTTGTCCACTCTGTCCATATCTATTTAATTTAGTACTTGAAGTTCTGGTGGAAATACTAGGAAAACTGAAGGAGATCAAGTAATATAATTTGGAAAGGAAGAAGTCAAACTATGAATATCCACAGGTGGTATGTTAGTATATGTAAGTGACCACGAAGATCTAGCACAAAACTTCTATTATTTACAAACCCAGGGGGTACCGAGGCCAGTCTCACGAGGAGCAGCAGAGGATCACCAGAGGCCTTAGTGGGTCCCCTTGGTAGGTGGGAGACCATCGAGGGTGAGAAACAAACCATACAGAGAGAGTTTGGGTATAGAGTTTATTTAGCCGGCTATGGAGGCGGAAAAGGGGAAGAGGAGGGGAAGAGGAGAAGGTAGAGAAGAGACTGGGGGCTGGGGTGGAGAGAAGGCATGAGTTCAGCTTGCCTCAGCAGGAAGGGGGGGAGATTGGGGGTGAGTGGAGCTTATCTCTTAAACGGACAGTGTACCCGGGTAACAGACCGAACCGCAGATTGTAACAGTCCCATTTCTTTCTTATAATAAAAAGGCTGGAAGTTAGGCATAGCAGGTTGAGGAATTGGGACAGTGGATTCTCAACATTGCTTCCTGCTTATTTGAGGGGTCATCTTGGGGGTGTAGAGGCTGAGAAAGTTGGGTGCTGGTCACATTCTAGGGTAACTGGTCACTTTACTCCTGTTCAGGGTTTGTGGTATGGAACTATCTGGTGTCTCTTGGACCTGGCAAGGTGTTGGTAGAATAGTCGACAAAGTTAAGTTTAGAAAGAAAAAAAAATTAGGACCAGGGAATTGAGAGGGGTGTATCTGACCTGTTTAAGGTTCATTCTTCAATTTGGCTCCCTGGAACTCAAGAATTTTTTAAGTTTATGAAAATATAAGTTTTAAACATATACATTGTATAAACAGTAGCGTATTTATGGCAGAATGACTATGACTGATGGTTTTGCACAATAAAAAGTATTTTGAAGTCTGAAAGGCAGTATGAGAGAGAAATTTGATAACATGTGTTTTTCTCACACCTTTATAACTTGCAGGCACACACCATAATAACTTGCATTTGTATATCTTAAAATACCCTTTATCTAAAACATATTAAGAAGTTGTACTAAAATTTGTTTTGTGAGTTTCTCCTTTTAAACTGATAAAATCTTTTAGCTGTCAAACTGCATTAGAGATCTTTGAGAAGAATAAAATTTTATTTGAGTTATTGACTAAAAAACAACAGAGCCTCTCCTCAGGGACCTCCTTGGTCCTTGAGAGTCATGTTTACCTTTTGTTGTTAGAAGAAGATCCTGCAAGTTAGAAAATATGTAGAAAGACAACCCTACCTTGACCTGAGCAGCTAGGCTGTCGATTCCATTGATAGTGTCCACTGTCTGGAGACCCTCAGTTTACATGAAAGGCAGTTTTTTCCCAATGGAAAAACTCTTGATGATGTGAATTGCAGATGAATGTTTTCTGCCCATCTGTCTTCTGTCTTTTTTGGAGGAAATAGAGTACTGCTGCTAGGAGTCAACCTGTCTCTCTGTTATGAGAAGTCTTTTAATAATTAAACATTTAAATCTCATATTCCCCAGATCTCTGAGCAGTTGAAGGCTGTTTATTGGGTATAGATAAATTATAACGACAACATAGGATTTGCCTGGAGAGCTGGGTGCAGGCTTGACTGTTCCGGCTCTCAACAGGTGATATTTATACTTGTGAAACACAAAGAAGAAAAAAAAAACTGTTTGCAATAGAAACGTAACAGTAGAACTGACAATAGTGGACAATAACTCAACATACCCTTAAGCAGGGTTGGACTACATATACAGCATTCCCATAATTGACTCAAAAGCACACACCAATCCTAAGCATAAGACCCATTGCTCTCTCAGTCTGGAATGATATACAATGAACAGACAATATGACATTTAACAGTAAATATACATACATTTATACCCAGTTAAATCCAAGTTTTATACACATATACACACAGAGTTAAAGCCAACTTATGTTTATACAAGTTAACTCAAGTCACTTGTACACACACACATTTAACAGGAGTTAGGCGAAGTGTGTATTTTTATTGGGCCCTACCAAAAGCATATCACTGCACAAAACACACATGTAACAGAGTCAATAAGAGGAATTTAGAGACAAAAAAAGTGTTAGTAAACCATGAGACTAAGCAAGGTATAACTCAGTAAAGATGGCAGGACTTGGTCACATGACCTACCCTTAGTCAAAATTGTGGTGAGGTCAATTTTGACCTTAGTCAAAATGGTTTCAGTCATGTATTGTATAGAAAAACTTTTTAGGGAATTTTAAACAGATATAAACAACAAGAGTGGCATATATGCCGTGTAGAACATATATTTAAAACAGAATTACATCTGTGTGGCTATACCATTCACACATTCATTCATACATGAAGTAGAGAAGAAAATTACTCAGTACCGTGAACCACTGCACCACCAGCCATTGCAGGGAGCAGGGGCTGGAACTGGAAACAGTTGCCTCCCAGATCCGACTAATCCTGCCAGTTTCTGTGGGACCAGCAGAAGTGGTAGCAGAGATGAAATAACAGGAATAGGAGCGAGAGAAGAAATACTAGCCAAAAAAAAAAAAAGAATGTTTGCAGGCAGGTAGGGATGGGGCTGCCCAGGAAAAGTAAAAGCAGACGAGTGTGAGATGCTGGTGATGGGGTACCGACAGTCCTGTTTGCTGGTAGAAATTAGAAAGCTCGCACTTTAGGTTGTTATCCAAGGGGTATGCAGACCCGGTTAGGAATCTGTAAGTAAGGCAGAGGGTTTAGGGTCTGCAAAAGACACAGCAGGGGGGAGGTTGGATGGATAGTTTTTGAGGGTTTGTCTCCCGTGGTTAAGAATGTGAGAAAGGCAAAACCCCAAAGTCAAGTAATCGGACGTTTTTGGAAGAGCACGTGGGTTGAGAATTAGGCCAGCCCCCATTTCAAGACAGTCAGTACAGAAAATTGGGGGCAAGATAGAAATGCTCCTAGCAACCTAAACGGTGGCAGATAGGACCACTTCCAAGAGAGAAAGAATAAAAAAAAAGGAAAGAAAATCCGAACAGTGTTGACAGTACCACTTTTGAGTAGTCCAAAGGGCAGTGGCGCCAAATCTCAGTTTTTAGCCATGGGGATCAACCAGAGGTGAATGTGAATGTAAGCTGACTTTGCAAAGAGAACCTTACCATTTACAGTGATGGAGCAGGCACAGGATGTTGGAAAGTGGTCCCAGTTCACGGTCCCCACAAGTCCTTGGCCAGTCCACCTGTGGGCAGGAAGGAATATGGAGAGAGCCTGGCTGAGTCACGCACCAATATTATTATTTATAAACACATGGTGGTGGGGGACCAGTCCCACAAGGAGGAGCAGTCCCATGAGAGGCAACAGTGGGCCACCTGAGGCCTCAACAGGTCTAGAGAGGCCTCAGTGTGTCTCCTTGGTCAGTGGAATTCTGCACAGGGTGAGAGATAAATATGTCACACACAGAGAGTTTGTGTATGGAGTTTATCTAGTCTGTTATAAAAGTGTATGGAAAGGGAGAAGAAGGGAAGGAGAGAAAGTGAGGAGAAGGGAGAGGGGCAGAAGCTGCCTCTCTAGAAGAAGGGGAGAGAAAGAGAGAGAAGATGGAGAGAAGGCATGAGTTCAGCTTGCCTCAGCAAGAGGGGGACAAGATTGGAGGTGGGAAGAACTTGTCTCTTAAAGGGACAAATACCCAGTTGACAGACCAGGCCAGCAGATTATAACAACTTCTACAGTTGAACATACCTTCAATGAAGTATCTGGATATAAGGTTAATGCAAAAATCAGTAGCCATTCTATATATAAATAACAAACAGAAAGAAATCAGGGAAACAACATCATTCACAATAGCCTCGAATAATATAAAATATATTGGTGTGATTCTAACCAAGCAATTGAAAGTTCTGTATGCTTAAAAACTACAATTCTTTGAGGAAAAAAAAATTGAAGAGGCTATCAAAAAATGGAAAGATTTTCCATGGTCATGGAACAGTAGGATCAACATAGGAAAAATATCTGTCGTACCAAATGCAGTCTACAAAGTCAATGCAATCCCATCAAATTTCCTACACAATTCTTTATAGATTTTGAAAGGATAATACTCAACTTCATAGGCAAAAACAATAAAATTCAGGATAAGTAAAACAATCCTGTTAATAAAAGAACTTCTGGAGGTATCACCATTCTTGATTTAAAGTTGTTATACCCCACAAGAATAGTAAAGACCATGGTACTGAAATAAAAACAAGCAGATTGATCAATGGAATTGAATTGAATACCCAGATGTAAATTTACACACCTATAAACAAAGAATCCTAAAATATACAATGTAAAAAAAGAAAGCATCTTCAACAAATGATGCTTATCAAACTGGATAACAGCATGTAGAAAAATGCAAATAGATCCATATTTATCTCCATGAGCATTCAAGTCCAAGTAGATCAAAGACTTCAGCAGATACACTGAACCTAAGAGAAGAGAACTTGGGGAATTGACTTGAATGCATTGGCACAGGAGACAACTTCCTGCATAGAACACCAGTAGCAGAGGCACCATGATCAACAAAATTAATAAATGGGACATCATGAAACTGGAAAGAACTTGTAAAATAAAAGGATATTGTCAATAGAAAAAACATCAACCTATAGAATGGGAAAAGATTTGTACCAACACCGTATTAAACAGAGGACTAATATAGAAAAATATATGAAGAACTCAAGAAACTAGATATCAACAAACCAACTAATCTAATTAAAAAGTGGGGTACATCAAAAAGTATACATCAAAACAATAACTACTGAGGTATTTTAGTGTTAGTGGTATTTGGAATTCTTTTTAAATATTAATATGCCTTTCTCACAGACAAGGACAATGTAAAAAGATTTCCTTAAGGTGGCAGTGTCTCCTGTTTTATAAAATCCTACTTGGTTGGATATAAACAAAATGAAATAAATAAAAATCAATAATGCATTAACTATAAAAATTGGATCTTTTTGAGATATTGAATCTAGAATCCTTTTCTACAAAGAGTAGAAATTAAATAACTATTCACAGAAACATGATGTAAAGTTTTTTTTTATTTTTTTTTTTGACTCCTGCATAGAAATAAAGTTCTTGCAGGCTAAAGGTTTATACTTCTCCTGGGGAAACATTAGAAATGAAAATATGTTAAAATATTCAGTATAGGCCAGTGAAATGGCTCAGCTGGTAAAGAAACTTGCTACCAAGCCTGATGATTTTAATTCAACCTCTGGAACTTCACAATGTAGGAGAGACTCAAATCCTACAAGTTGTGCTCTGAATTCAACCTATGCTCTATGGCAGAGGAAAGCATGCACACATATGCACACATATGCACACATATGCACACACACACACACACACACACACACACACGCATAAACACATTCACCCCCCCTACCACTGCCAACACCACCCAGTAAATAATATAAGGGAAAAAGAGAAGAAAGCAGTGAGTCTACTCGCTGGTGAGATGGCTCAGTCATTGAAGCACATATCTCACGACCATGAAGACTTGACTTGAATTTACAGAACCCACATAATCATACTGGATGTGGTTGCCCATACTTATAGGCCCATGTTAGGGAAACAGAGATATAAATATTTCTGGGCTAAATGTCAATGCTATTAGTTTGATTAGTGATTCACAGACAAATAAGAGCCACTGTTACAAAGGAGGTAGATAGTATTTTTTAAGCTAAAACTTAAAGTTGACTTCTGCTCTTTATACACACATATATATATATATATATATATATATATTTACACACACACATGGAAACACTTTTATAATTAAATACCCACACCACACCTGAGCATGTATATACCTGGCTATATATTATATATATATTTAAATTTTGAATGTGCATCCAAGATACATATATGTATGTGTATATGTGTGTGTATAAAATGAAGGAGAAAATCAATTTTTTGAATATTTGTATCAGCATTTATATATCATGGTCAATACTTTAAATGTAATTTCATTGCTAATAGTTATTACACACACTTATGCACACACACACACACACACACACACACACCTCCAGAGTCTGAAGCATAAGCATGCATTTGTATTGTTGTTTTTATATCCTTATACAATTTTATAACAGTCGGAACTAAATTTAAGTTAGCCTATTTTTCAGATAATATATTAACAAAACAAAATCTTGAATGGGGAGTGGGAGTACATGCCTTTAATGCATCAGGGCTACATAGAGAACTCTGTCTCAAAAACAAAATAAAAGCAATAAACAAAAATTAATAAATCCTTCTGTGATTTTCTTTACCAACAAAATAGTAATATAAATAAAATTTAACATGTAGTTGTATATACAGGTTTTAAGCCATTTCTGAAAACAGATACACACACATATGTGTGTGTATATATATATATATATATATATATATATATATATATATACAGCCAAAGCTTTCAATCACTATAGATGGTGAAAGGAAGACATTGCATGACAAAACCAGAATTAAGCAATATATATCCACAAACCCAGCCCTATAGAAGTACTAGAAGGAAAACTCCAACTCAAGGAAGTTAGCCAACAAAACCACAGGCAATAGATAACTTCACAACAACAAATCCCAAAGAAGGGAAACACACACATGTTATCACCACCACCACTAAAACCAAAAAGAAAAAAAAAACAAAAACCAAAAAAGCAAGCATTAACAATCATGGGTCATTAATATCTCTTAATATCAATAAACTTAATTTTCCCAAAAAAAGACACAGGCTAACAGAATGGGTACAAAAACAGGACCCATCCTTCTCCTGTATATAAGAAACACACCTCATCCTCAAGGATAGACATTTCCTCAGAGTAAAAAGTTGGGAAAAGATTTTCCAATCAAATGGACTTCAGAAACAAGCTCGTGTAGCTATCCTGATATCTAACAAAATAGACATTTAAACTGATATTAATCAAAAGAAAAGGAGAATGACATTTAATATACAGTACAGAAAAAATCCATAAAGATAAAGTCTCAATTCTAAACATTTGTGCCCCATTATAAGGGCATCACATTCATTAAAAAAAAAGCATTACTGAAGCTTAAAGCACACATCAAATACTACACACTAATAGCAGGAGATGTCAATACCACATTCTCACCACTGGAAAGATTTAGGTTTTAAACCCTGGGAGTAAATGCGTATATATACAAAATAATTTTTCAAATGTTATGAGTAAAATTTTTAGTTTTAAAATTATTTCGCCCTTTTTGATAGAAAATCTCCTTATGGAAAAAGTTGTGGTTGGTATTCTATGCAAAAGTAATTTGAAAATGTAATGGAGATGAAATTGGTAATTCTATATATTGCTCAAATTTTTGCCTCTGTAAATAAATATTCTTTTTTGATAGCCCCTTAAACATGAGAAAGATTCATTTGCATTATGAAGCATGTAATCCTGTTTGTCCATGTCTCTGTCAAATGACAATAGGTTTCCTATGACAAATAGGTCATGTCTTCAGTTTGACTTGTATTATTCTATTTATTCTAAACTTTGGCCATAAATACTGTTCTTATTTTACTTAGAAACAAATTACTTTGTTTTCTCTTGTTGTGCTATCATTGCAGAAGATACCAGATGCTGTATTTTGGCTAAGCATGTTAGTTGGTGAAGACTTTTCACTTACTATTAATTTCCTAACTATATGACTTTTCTAAAATAAGATGGAAACATCATGTAAGAAAATAGTTATTTTACAGTATTGGCAATGTAAAAATTACAATAAAATGACTGCAAATAAACGTGACTTACAAAGTAGGCCAAATTTGCTATGTTATTATTATATTTAGGTAACAGAAAAAAAGCAACAGTTGGAGAAATGCTTGAAATTGTCCCGCAAGATGAGAAAGGAAATGAATGTCTTGACAGAATGGCTGGCAGCAACAGATATGGAACTGACAAAGAGATCAGCAGTTGAAGGAATGCCAAGTAATTTGGATGCTGAGGTTGCCTGGGGAAAGGTAAACTGTTCATTATTGAAAGTAATTTTTAACATATATGATAACTTACAATAAACTATTTTATAACTGAATAGTAATGCCTAACAGTAATAGAATTATCAATATTACCTCAATTCATTTTTATTTTTCTCTAAAATTAATCAGGACCTAACTGGGTATTTCAATGAAATGGTAAACTTTACAAACAATCACCCCAAAGCATACACTGAATAAGTGGGTTATAAGTAAATCCTTGAAAATATGTACATTACTAAAAACACAGAGTTCAAACTTCTGTAAGTATTGTAAATGAATTATGTGTATTTAATGGTCTAAATCTATCATTCACAGTGATTAAGTTCCATGTTTTACTAGTTTATTTCATACTAGGGTGCCTAGCTGCAACATCCAACTAGATGCAGCCAGATGTAGTGATTGTGGACAGTTCAGCATATTGCCAAGGTCATAACCATAAAGAATCTAAAGGGAACAGTGAAGGTTCTATCATTCCTGTCACCAAAGGGCATTTGGCCTACTTTCGTTCTAGTTGGGAAATTCTTGTCATTTCTCTTGACAGTCAGAAAGACATTTATTGCTGCCTAGAATTTAAGGTCAAGCGCTCGTAGCTTAATACTTTCCTAGGTGATTCATTACTAGAGTATTTGAAATTATCTTAATAAAAGGGAAGTAGCTGATGTAGCTGGTATTAATAGCAAATTTTCATCTGAGACTTTGCCAAGGCATTGGGCCATTTAAGAAACATGTTCACTCTCATTTCTTCAAATTAGTAAGTATTTCAGTTAATTAGCTATTGACGATATTTGCACTTATATTTAGTTTAGTAAGGGTAAACATTACACTTCAAATCTGAAAAAAGTGCATTATGCAAAAACTTATGATATGATGCCACACTTTAAATCATTTCTCTTTGTGACAATTTAAAGGATTTGTAATGATAAAATTTTCATTTAAATAGTGGTGGATTACATTTCTTTTCTCTCCACTTAGAATAATTCTTTCAAGTTACAGCTGTTGTTTCAAAATCATATATTATAAGAGATTATTATGATAAGGAAAAAATAGATAATATAGACTAAAGTTGAACTAGCTTCATTTATCCCTAACCAATCTACCAAATAATGATTTTATATATGTTTGCTTAGATTAAACCACCAATTATATGCTTAGTTACAATCTAGGCTATTCTAAAAATTCAGCCAAGGTACAATGTTTCAGAGAAAATAAAGATGAGATGTTATCGAAAATAAGTTTACCAGTTCAGGGTAAAGGAAGTGTCTTTGGCATAAGAAATCATTCAGAGTCCTTTGGTTATATTTTTAAAATCTTTGGTTGTTTCTACTCTTTTCATAAAACGTGTTCACTACTGCTGAGTTTTAAATTTCACCCACAAGGAAGATAATGAAGTGGAGAACAGTAGTTCTCTCTCAGTGATGAATGGTAAGAGCTCCATGCTTTATTTCTGCTCTTATTTCATTTGTCAGAGCTAATGTAGCCTTATCTATTTACCAGAGTTGGTAACAAAATATGGACTTTAGATGAGCAACGCTGTACCACGGTTAAATGACCTTGCACTAAAATGGATACATAGATAAAGCATTTTCAGAGATAATTATATTGGCTAATGCAATATCTTACTGACCTTTTGCTGCAGTAACTAAAGAATGAGAAAAAAAAGTTCCACGTAACCTGTAAACATATAAAAAATTATCAGTGATTAGCATCTTCTAGTATAAGTCTCCATAAAACAACCCAACCCAAATCAAACATATATATCAGGGTGCAGGTTTTTAAATGTATTTATTTTATATACTGACCAGTTTCCCCTCCTTCCTCTCATCCCATCTGCTCCCTCACACCCTCCTTTTCATCTTCTGTTTCTATTCAGAAAAGTGGAAGTTTAGTTGATTCTGTCCAAACTGACTGTTTTTATTCTTCACATTAATCACATCTATGGGCATATCTGGATGCCAAATTTATCTTTTTATGATGACACTAGTCACATAGATTCATTATCACTTTGATATTATCGTAATAGTTACCTCTGTAAATGTTCTATTGCTATAAAGTCAATTCTGAGGTATGGCATTTGGAACATTATCATGTGACTTATGGGGAATATAAAACAGAATCTGACAAGGGAAAAGACCTGCAATGTAGAAGATTTCTGTAATGATGCATAAAGAACAAGATCTTGACATGGAAAGATTTGGAAACTCAGCTAGTTGCCTTTTATAAGCAAGTTAGGAGACAATTTAAACTTACATCAAATATGCTTTACTTTGGAATCCTCATAAGAATTTTTTCGCAATTTTCTGAAGAGGTATATTTCCATTAACTTCACAAACAAGCAGAAATCAAACCAAAACAAAAAGCATTAAAATCCACATCACAATGGCTTTTGGTAATTTCTTTAAATTATAGGAGGTTTGAGTATTCTTGAGTTATGACCACAGACTGAGTCTTCATCTCCTACCAACTCCTCTGTTTTTATTCAACACATTTTTACTACATTGTTCCTGTGACCCTTTTGACTTTTTGACACTTTTGGTTTCTTGGCCTCCTGACCTTTTTTTATTCTGACTCTCTCCTCTCTCCTCCTGCCACTTTTCACATGGCCTGGTCCAATTTGCCAGGCATGTTCACTGTGAGCTTCCCAGATGTCTCTACCTCTGCTTGTTTTCCTTTTATCTATAATAAAAAACCTCAACCCCTTGGAAGCAGTTATGTCTTTTATTTACCTTTTTTATTGACACTTCTATAGTCAACATGGCCTTCTATATGATGTAACTTTAAACACATGATCCTCCTGCTTTAGCCTCCCAAATGCTGGGATTACAAGTAAACAACACTTTGCTCAATCATCAAATAGTGTTTTTAATGCTTTAAAAATAAATGTGATTAGTTGTATACAAGAAAATCAATTCTAAGTATCTCATTAATGAACAAATTTGCCTAGCATCTTACCTATGATACATAAAAGTAAATATTTATGTGAATACATAGATATTTACTTAACAATCATCATTTTTAGTAGCAGCTCTAAGTTTATTTATTTATATAAGTTTCTGGTTTAATCACTAACAGATTTTATTTATTTTAATTTAGTGTCATCATTGAAAATTCCAAATTATTTAAATAAGCTTTCTATACTCACAGTGCCATCTAAAACCTGAGTTAGACATGATTCCCTAAAATGTTCTTGTCCTATGCTATTTTGTATCCATTGGTTTCTTTGTAATAAACATCGCATTGTTTTTTTGTTTGTTTGTTTGGTTGGTTGGTTGGTTTTTTTTTTTTTTTCGAGACAGGGTTTCTTTGTAGCTTTGGTGCCCATCCCGGAACTAGCTCTTGTAGACCAGGCTGGCCTCAAACTCCCAGAGATCCGCCTGCCTCTGCCTCCCGAGTGCTGGGATTAAAGGCGTGAGCCACCACCGCCCTGCAACATCGCATTGTTTATAGGAGTTGTCTAACAGAATCAATAAGAGAAACACTGAATTCTATTCAGCATATTAAAAAATGTAAAATAACTGATCAGTATAAATTGATATTAACGGCACTATAGCTAGGTGGTAGAAAATAGCCAAAAGCATCTAGACGAGTCCAGAGGGAAAGAGATAAAGTACAAGATAGAACACGGCCAGCAGACTGGTCCTGAGAGCTAGAAAAAGGGAGAGAGACCAAGAGAAAAACAAAGTGGGTACAGCAAAATAAGACTAAGTTTGGGCAAAACAGAGAGGCAAGAAACAGGAAGAGAGAAAAGGAAGTGGAATAAGAATAGCAGGTTTATCAAGGATAAGGAGTAATTGGGGGATGGAAGCTCCTGAGCTAAATTCATAGTAGATGGTGAGGGGAGGGAAGAAGAGCCAGGATGCCAGCAGGAACTCTGATGTGTGTAAGAGGTACTTGTGATACTGAGGGAGCCTTAGCCAGCATGCTGTTTGGTATGCTAATAGCCACCATTGATAGCTATTTATCTCCTCTGCCAGTGATAAGGGAAATGGCTACTTTTTGTATAGAGGAACCTACTTAGCAAGTTCCTAAGGAATATTGGCTTTTGTCTAACCACCACAAGAATTTAGAGAAATGGAGTTACCTCTGGACCTGACAATATTTAAATAATCACCTACGAAATAACATGTTTTACTTTTCACTTTCATTTAACGGCTAAGTATTTACAAAGCTCAACATAAAGGACAGTTATTAGTTTCCTAAATTACCTTTTTTCTTGCCACTTCAGTGATAAAATATAATGATTACTACTACCTCATACAACCTCATCTCAAAATGTCTTTCTGTCTGACAGAGGTTTCTTAGCAACATGTAGAAACTACCTGGGAAAGCTGCAAAATAAACAAATGAGTGGACTTGGAGTCTTGTGTTTAATTGGTTGGCCCAAAGGTAGTTAGCACCATAGTATTCTGCACAGTTGTGCATCACTGGAAAATATCATTAATATAAGATCCATTCATTTCAACAGTCTGATGGTATATATATATCCATATCTGTTAATTATGTTCTGTGTTTTTTTAAATCTAATTCTGTTTAAAGAAATCTAATTTCTCTTCCTAGTTTGTGAGAATAATTGCCTCATCTCATCACCCTCTTAACTACAAAAGTATGAGAACCATTTCTTATTTCTAAAGTCTGTTACACTATCATTCTCATGAAAAATTACATATCTGTTTTAAAAGAGAGAATAGTAATTTATCTGTGAAGTGAAATATCACTAGCAGATCATTAACTTGGTACAATGAATGCATCAAACAGCTGTTACTTAGAAAATAGAACATCTGTTAAATGCCATTGAAGTCACTATTCACTGTCATTATAGTTATGGCTATAATTTCTGTTCTGCACATTCTGCTTTCATGAAAATCTTTACTACATGATACATTATTAATAAAAACCTCAATATCCATTGCTATAAAATCCAAATTTTAATGCTTTATATTATTCTTAAACTTAGAATATTCTGTTGCATAGTCTAAGAATAAAATATGTCCTACAACTTTAAGCCATGATAATTTTAAGGTCTCAAAAAAGTAATTAATTTAAAATTCCACTATGTGTAAAGCATGTTAGACTGTATTACACACTCTTGAGAAACACAGCATACATATAGTATCAATTTAAAGGTAAATATAGATTGTCATTTAAAATTTAAAAATCTCAACATGATAAATTTTCATCTTTTAATTTTGTTTCAACTGCCCTGTAACATGAAGGCCCAGGCCTGCTTGTTTTGGGGGCTTTTGTCCTGTCCGGTCCCCCAGCTGTTTAGTCCCTAACAAAATCACACAGTTATACAGCTGATTGGCCCATTAGCTCTAGTCTCTCATTGGCTGACTCTCACATCTTGATTAACCCATTTTTCTGATCTATGTTAGCCATGAGTCTCAATACCTTTTTTCAGTGGGGCAGATCACATCCTGCTGCTTCGGGGGTGGCCTGTGCAGGAGTGGGAGGAATCAACTTCCTCCTTCCCAGAATTCTCCTGTTCTCATTACATCATTTCTACTTTCTGTCTGGTTTTCCTGCCTATATTTCCTGCCTGGCCAACCAGCGTTTATTTATAACATGATTGACAGAATACAGACAATTCTCCTGCACACTTCCTTCTCTTTTAAATAAAAAAGTAAAGGAAAATATCCATAGTCCAATTTGGGGAATGTGGGTGTAGTATTTTAGGCTACTTTCAACTGGTTGGGGGCACTGATAATCTTATGGGGACCTAAAGAAAATTTAGAATTATGATCAAGTCCTGAATGAAGTATCCTATGAGTCTTAATCATCTCAGGCAGCAGTCTTGAACCTGATTTGGATGAAGAACTCAGACATCTGGGCCATCTATTTCTGTTGGAGATTTCACAGGTGGTCTTCCTTGATCAAAGCTGATTTTTCTTAATTCTGAATTAATCCACAGCCTCTCATGTTTTTGTGGAAACAAAAGCAAAATCTCTTCTCCAAAGTAACATACCTTTTGACTTCAATTTTGAAATTAAGGTATTTTTAAAATACCCATCTTGGATTAATTGTGCAGCATTTATAAGCAAATATCTTTTAGCAGCTGTTGTTCCTTCCTCAGCATTTAAACAATTTAAAGAGAGCATAATAGCATACAGTATCAAGATCTTTTTCTGTATTTTTCATCTTTATGTAGCTCTATTTTAACCTCAATTTTTTTTTTGTTTTTTTGTTTTTCAAGACATGGTTTCTCTGTGGCTTTGGAGCCTGTCCTGGAACTAGCTCTGTAGACCAGGCTGTTCTCAAACTCACAGAGATCCACCTGCCTCTGCCTCCCGAGTGCTGGGATTAAAGGCATGTGCCACCATCGCCCAGCCTTAACCTCTATTCCTTTTAGTTTTACTTTTAACTTTTGGCTTTTTGAGACAGGTTTTCTGTGTATCTTTGTCCTGGAACTCCCTCTGTAAACCAGGCTATACTTGAACTCACAGAGATCCATCTGTCTGTGCTTTCCAGGCTACTCTATTTATTTATTTTGAGAACTTTAATCTTTATCCTGTATATATTTTTAACATACTCTAAACCAGTTACAGGTTTTTACTCTTTGAATTTCTCTTTACTGTATATATATTTTTTGACCACATGGGTCTTTAATTTGTTAAGGAATAGGGAGAAGTTTTTAGCCACAACTCTATGGCATTTTAAGGTCCTTGTCAGGAAGCAAGCTGCAACTTTGGGTTCATAGCTCCATAGTCTGGACCACTTGCTTGAAAGAGAGTTTTCCCTGGCAGGA
>NW_004949156.1:180115-183159 GCF_000317375.1 Microtus ochrogaster
CCAGTTTTTTAAAAAAAAAAAAAAAAAAAAAAAAAAAAAAAAAAAAAACAAAAAAAAACCAGCTCAGCTTTTTTTCTGCTACAGCTGAAAACTGAAATGCTTTACTCTAGTCTTTTTTAAGCTTTTTTAGGTTTTTTGTGGATGTAGTTATCCATGTAGGTGCCATTCTGTAACATGAAGGACCAGGCCTGCTTGTTTTGGGTTTTTTTTCTCCTGTCCGGTCCCCCAGCTGTTTAGTCTCTAACAAAATCACATCTAGGTCTCTATAAATTATAAGCTGATTGGCCCATTAGCTCTAGTCTCTCATTGGCTAACTCTCACATCTTGATTAACCCATTTTTCTGATCCATGTTAGCCATGTGTCTCAATACCTTTTTTCAGTGGGGCAGATCACATCCTGCTGCTTCAGGGGTGGTCTGGGCAAGAGTGGGAGGAATCAACTTCCTCCTTCCCAGAATTCTCCTGTTCTCATTACATCATTTCTACTTTCTGTCTGGTTTTTCCACCTATATTTCCTGCCTGGCCAATCAGCGTTTATTTATAACATGATTGACAAAATGCAGACAATTCTCCTTCACCCCCAGTTTCTCATGATTAGAAATGCTAGGGTGTTTACACATATACTTGTATGGCCAAACATTTTAAGATGTCTTTTATAAGCATATTGTTTTAGTTAGTCTCTCATATACATTTTAATGCATAAGACAAATAATAACTAAAATAAAATTATGGTAGTATCCTGGTAAAGGGGATGATAATGTAATAAATGCCTGTAAAGTAGATATTCAGATAAATGTGTGGTTAGCTAGAGATATAAACTATAAGCAGACTGCCATTAAGAAATTGTTTTAAAAGGATTGAATGAGTGTACTGTGACATTATATATAGAAGCTATCATTAGAATAATTATCATGGGAAATTTTCAGAGGCATTGAAAACTTGGAAGACTATATATTTGAGATAGTAGGATGTTTTCAAGCCCAAATGAGGCCTGCCTTGTGTTCCTGGAGAATAGTGACTACATGTTTGTTTATGTAAAATAATTATTGCAATACCTTTTATAAGTGTAAAGTTAAAAATAAGAACATCAACAGAAACCAACAGAGTAGGTTTCCCCATCAAAATATGAATTCATGATTTAGTGTATTCACTACAGTGTACGCACCTCATCATTTCTAAAATCACCTTCCTCCACTATTACCTATGAGGAATTGATCTGAATACATTTCTCACATTGTCTATGACTACAATGTATAAAAATGTCCGGCGGAAATGAGGAGAGAACACGAGACACAAACGAACCTACGTGTACGAGTTTATTAAGAAGATTATGTGCACGAGCTTGGTCAAAACACTGTGGACAGAAGGGGGAGAAGAGAGAGCGTGGGAATGGCACGTTTAGCTTTTAAAGGCTCCCCAGCATAAGCGCACAAGGGGGAAAGATATGCCCATGTCAGATGCTGATGAGGAGCAATGCTATGCCCTGCGCCTGCATATGGGGGCTTCTGCGTCAGACGCTGGTGATGCAGCTGGGGGGTGACACACACATGTGCACAGGGGGTATATGCGCCGGCTTCAGAACCCGGAAGTGCAGCCTTACAGGTGACTAAAGGAATTACAATGTAATTTTTTTATAAGAAGAAATTAATCTGTTTTACCTAATCTACCATGATAATGAAAGCATAGCAGCCTTTAACTATTTAGTAGCCAGGTAATAGTACATCTGTTTACTAGAAATTATAAAACTTAGTTCTTAATATTTCAATATTTCTGTACTTGCCTACTCATATATTGTACTCAAAAAGTTAACATTTGCAGAAATTATTGTTTCAGTAGAATTCTACTCATGCTAATCATGTTCTTGCTGTCACCTAAGTAGTTCCAATTTTGCTTTTCTTATGTTTCCAAAAGTGTATACAATTGTCATCTAGGTCAAAATATAACATTGTGAATATAATCTTACTTTTTCCTCACCTTAATATCAATGTAAGGAGCTTATACATTGAAACTTGAGGGAAAAATCAAACAAACAAAACCCTAAGCATAATTTATTATAAAAGCAGGAATGATATTTTCTTCTATATTATTTTTATTTTTCATACCTAGAACAATGGTCACCTTCTATATTTGTAAAGAATATATTTTGTCCACTAGTTTACAGAAGTTCTTTTTTTAAAGAGTTGAAATCTAGTCCATGTCTATTCATTTCTAAATGAACTATGTCTTCCCAAACGTGGTATTTTCATATTCCAAAAGGCATTTAATAGTATTATCTGTGGCAATTCTACAGTAATGTCTGGATTCTGTGAGGAATACAATAAACACTCATGATTGATATGTTACAAATATATTTTATGAGATGCTAGTCTCACTCATGTACAACAAACAGTACCTACATTATAAGTAATCATTTCTGTCAAACAGATAAATTCTTTGGCACAAGTTACCTCAGTACTTGTATTTTAATATTAAAATGAGAACCAAAATACAAACATAAAAATCCATATGTGAAAATGAATACTCATTGATAATTATTTTTTCAATAGTTGTTTTTAGCATGTTTATTCTTTCTGTTGATTTGATGTCCAAAGCACATATCCAAAAATAAAAAATGATTGGAAATAAGGACATGACTGCTTCTAGGTATGGTTGAGGATGATTTTATTTTAAATATGAGGGAGACCACATCCAGAGGCATTTGGAAAAGTCCAGGCTGAAAATGGCCAACGGAACAGACTGCATTATAATAGGAAAAAAGAGGGGGGGGCAGCAAGAGAAGAAGAGAAGAGAGGAGGAGCAAAAGAAGACCAAAAGGGCAAAGAGAACCAAGTGAGGACCAAAAAACAAGAGACCATGTAGCCAAAATGTTTGAAGTTATATAGGAAAGAGAAGTTTGGGAAAAGGAAAGCAACCTTAGGGGCTGGGGACGTTTAGGGTGGAGAGTGGGTGTGGAAAGTGTGGAAGAGCCAAGACTCTGTAATTGATACTAGCTGAGAGTGTAGTGACCAGGACTCTGTAACTGATACTAGCTGAGAGTGTAGTGA
>NW_004949156.1:183299-211703 GCF_000317375.1 Microtus ochrogaster
CAGGACTCTGTAACTGATACTAGCTGAGAGTGTAGTGACCAGGACTCTGTAACTGATACTAGCTGAGAGTGTAGTGACCAGTGTCTGATCTGATTATTTGAATAGGTACCAAAGTTAATCATTTGTCTGGATGACTTTGAGACTTAACAAAAACAGAGCTCAAGATTCAGGAGTTGACTAGGATCTGAAAGTCTGGAGAAAAGATCACTATAAGGAATTGTGATGTATTACATAGTCAGAAAAGACTTTTGAGAACACCTACGAATGAAAAATCTGCTGTCTGATAGAGATAGCTTCCTTGCATAGAACACTTCTATACTTGTTTATACTTAATTTGATTTGATTCTACTTGTGAATTTATCCTGATTTATTATTGCTATTCCTCAGTGATTTTGTTTTGTTTTAACATTGATTTTGGTTATTAAAACATTGGCTTCTTTTAAAAATGACTTTTCCTCTTTTCCAGTTTTGTGTATTTTTATTTTATACTTTAGAACACATTATGAGAAGGGTTCATTAAGTTTAATGAGGTATCAAAAATCTTTATATCTCCAAAAGGCTGATAATACTGCTGTAGTAAAATATTAGAACCATAGTTGTTTAGTTTTCTAAAAACCAGTATTTATTTTTAAATGAGTCTTAAATTGTCTGTCATTAGCTAATGCATGATTAAATTAGTGAACATACAATATTAAATACATAAATATTAAATTAAAAATCTGAAGACTTAGTTTTAAATATATATAATTTTTATTAATAAATCAACCACAGATGTTTAATAATAAACATCCTGTATACCCAGTAATGAAACTACAATAAAAAATATGGAAGGATTTCATCATTCATAAATACATGGTTGTAGATTTATAGCCTTACAAATCTTTGCATAGGAACCAAACTCACAATCCTTTCACAAGTTGAAGTCTTAATGCTACACATGGTGCTTTACTCGAAGCTTAATGTTAATTTTTCCTACAGGCTACTCAGAAAGAGATTGAGAAGCAGAAGGCTCACTTGAAGAGTGTCACAGAAATAGGAGAGGCCTTGAAAGCAGTGTTGGGCAAGAAGGAAACCTTGGTGGAAGATAAACTGAGTCTTCTAAATAGTAACTGGATAGCTGTCACCTCTAGAGCAGAAGAATGGCTAAACCTTTTGTTGGTAAGAAAAGTGGCAGAAGCTTTTCCACTCCTCTTTGTCAACAAGGAAACAAACAAAGCAAAATAAAAATAAGAAAATAAGAATTCAGGAACGATGTCTCTGTTTTAAAATTCAACTCCAATTTATATATACTGATATATCACACCACAATTCTAAGATATTTTGAAATACTTAATACTAATTTCTGCTTTTGATATGTGACTTTAAGGCAATTTAAATACTGCATTCTTTTCTTTCTACGAATTAGAACAAATGTTCTAAGAATTTTGTCTAACCAATAAAATGGCATGTTTCTGTACAATTCAGGAATACCAGAAACACATGGAAACCTTTGATCAGAATGTCCAACACATCACAAAGTGGATCATTCGCACAGATGAGCTTTTGGATGAATCTGAAAAGAAGAAACCACAACAAAAGGAAGACATTCTTAAGGTAGTAAAGATAATATTATGAGAAGTCGTTTTCAAGCTGAACAAGTTATAACAATCATGTTCAAACACAAAATACCAAAGACTAGACTTTTTTTTATATAAGTCTAGCCATCTCTATTTCTTTTCTTTCTGTGTCACTTCCTTCTTTTGATCATGCACCATACTTTCCTATTTTGCTCCCTCCATTCCTTCTATTTTCCTTTTTTTATTGGAATATTCCACTGACATTGTAGAGTTCTAAAATTTAGATAGTTTTTCAAGTTCATGTCTGACCTCTCTATACTCAATCTCAGATCACAAATAATTATGAGGATTTATTTTTCTGTCATATTTAAATTCATTTTTATTATAATGTCAGTATTCTTGTGTCCATTTATATAGCCCACAATAAATACTCATTTTTTTATCTGCTAGTAACACATTTCAATCTTACAGTAGATTCAGTATCTGGTCTAAAAAACACTAAGTTCAGAGTGTTCCAGACTCTGAGCTTTTTTAAAAATATTTCTATCCTTTCACAGTATAATATATTATAACTTTAAATATTGTTTCATTTACAAAATTATTTTAAAATATTACAGAAAATTAACTTTTAGATAAATGGATACTTATTTATGAAGTATACATTAATTTTTGTTTGTTCTTGGACCAATCATTAAGATACCACATTGTGGATATGCATATATTTTAGAAAAAAGCATAAAGAAATTTTTAAAGCATTTTGGATAAGGAATATTGGACATGATATTGTCCATTATCAGCAGCTTATATAAACCAAATTTTTAATATCATGCATATGTAAAGAAAAGTAACATTTTAAAATAGGTTATCTCCTTTTTAAATTTATTATTCAGGCATACTATGTTTTATGTTACAAGATCAAATTAAACTTTGCTTTAAAACATGATTTCTATAACAAATATAAATTGGAACTATATCTTCTTGATACTTTATCTCTATTTGATGTTATTTTATTTATTTTTCAATCAAATTAAAAGAGTCAGATCTCATTTAAATTAATAATTCAGTATATTTTTGGTTGAAATTTTAAACAATACACGATAATTATGACTGCTTCAAAATTCAGCTATTATTGTCATTTCTGTCTTTCCTTTAGTTCAGTTACTAGTTTTTGAAACAGGATCTTCTTAAATTACGTAAGCTAGTCACATGAATGCATTATGTAACATACATTATCTTTTCATTTGCAAACTTCTTGTCAGTCTTTCAAGAGTGTGGAGTTCTTAGCTGAACTCCACTATGATCAGCTCTTATTTTTTATGTGTCAATTAATTTCTTTTTCTATTAAAATACTAAAGACATTCTAGGATATCTCATGAATATTAACCTCACTATATGGATTATGTCTTTGAATGGATTTGTGTTATACTCTATACTTTTAATTGGTAGTTGATCAAGGGTATCATGTAAATGTAAACTTCATGCAAATATTTTAATATTATCTAAACTGGATATTCGACATATGGGCGTTTGGCTGTTGGTTTATGTACATCCCATCTCCTTTTACAAGCAATGCAAATATTTATGTACTAGGGAATCAATCTTTTCCTTGATATTGAAGAAAATAAAGAAGATCTGAGATGCATTATAGAAGAATGTAAAATTGTGCTTCCAGTATTTTCCCTCTGGAGCACATAATTCACTGGTGCCATAACTATTAATTCCAGTAAGGATAAAAGGAAATAAAACTAAATGCATAATAACACACTTGTTCCCAGACAATAACTAGAAGCCAGGACATTTTTCCTGTCTTTTGTTAGAGAAGGTAGACAGATTAAAGAGACATATATGAAACTTCAAAATATTCTCCTAGTAATTTTAAGCTCACACACAGTTTCCTTCCACTTCACTCTTACTGAAATTTGTTTTGTTCTTCCCACTCTGTTCTTCTGCATATATGCACACTTTTTCCTTGTGGTGTCTTCTCCATTTTTTCCTCTGCCCCACCCTCCATCTCTTTCTCTTTCTCTCTCTCTTCCTCTGTGTCTGTTCCAGTTTTGATTACTAACTTAAAGCCCTGTTTCTTACTCATGGAATATAGCGTTTAAAGGCCGAAATGAATGACATCCGTCCAAAGGTGGACTCCACACGTGACCAAGCAGCAAACTTGATGGCAAACCGAGGTGACCACTGCAGGAAAGTAATAGAGCCGCAAATCTCTGAGCTCAACCGTCGGTTTGCAGCCATTTCTCACAGAATTAAGACTGGAAAGGTAGGAAGATCTACTCCAAGGTGGAAACTTGTGCTAAATGATCTCTTGAGAAGGTTGCGCAATACACTGAAGGGATCAAGAAATCCCCACAACAAGGTTTTCAAAAGGAGTAAGAAGGCCAAAATATGCTTAAGGAAAATTTACCGCTGACTATCATGGAGTCAAATCTCTCTTCCTTTCTCTATATCTTTCTTTCTGTCACACTTTTTCCTGCCACAGCTATGCTAGAACTGCACCCTGCAATGGTTTTCATTTGTACTTTCAGGGATCACCTACAACAAAGTAACAGAGCATGCAGCAGGCCAAAAAATAAAAAGCACAAAAGACATCTATCTAAACTGAGCACTACTGAAATATTTTCCTAAGTATAATATTGCTCATGTGTAATGCCTATCAAATATCCACCATGAGGCCTTGTACCTCTGCATGATCTAGGTTATTTGTACCTCTTTCCTTGTTATGCACATTTGTATATATAATTTTCTCAAGCAAATTGCAAGCACTGTGACAAAAATCCATTTGGTTATGATGAAATGCTCAAGCCATGAAAACAACTGAATGTGAAACTTAAATTCAATATTTCTGTAGTTTTGTATGCCTAGTTATTTTTATTCTATTTAATGAAGAACTGGAGAATATGGTACTTTTGCATGATACTTTTCATATTTATATAACATGTAATGGATATAAAAACCTTTGAAGTAGTTGGCCAAAATATGTATATACTGGATTATAGCATTTTAATGTTTTGGTGAAGATTTATCTGAAAATGTATCCAATGTAATCTGATACATTTTTCAATATAATACGGAACACATGCAAATATAAAACATGTATGAAAGAAGCACATATTTATAAATATAGTTAAGTCATGGAATAAATTTCACCAAAAAAGAAATATATATTGATGAAACAATTCAAGGCTTTCCTTATTTCTCTTAATTACTAACAATGACTAGATACAGTATTGATATTATGTTAGGGTTCCGAAAGGACAATTATACTTTATCATCATAGTAAATCTAAACCTGAAGAGATGAAGTATATCTGATTGATGATTTGCCTATTTATTTGTTTTTGTGGAAAGATTGGAGAAAGTGTTAAAAACTATTTTCATCAATATGGTCATCCTCTATATATATATTATAATTGCTAAATTTTCTAAGGCATTGCAATGTCAGAATATATATATATATATGTACATATTTAAGCATGATTCAAAATATACAAAATGTAGCATCAGAAATTATAAATAATTTGTATCATCAATTATCCTCATAAATCATTTACCCAAAATATAGAGTGCACAATTTGGAAAATATCAAACAGGCTCTTAAATTTTCTTTTGTTTGTATACTTTTTAAAGATTGAACTCTGCTACTTTAAATAGCAGTTGTCATTACTTCTGTTTATATCCATGGTGTAGTCAACAAAAGTAACAAAAGAACTAATATTTCAATCCTACTGTGTTAACGGGTTACTCAGTTTTCTGTTGTCCACATCAAGAATATACAATTTTAATAAACTCCTAAGTTATAAGATATTCAAAAGAATGTATGGATGTACTTTTAGGTAAATTATGTAATGAGATTGTGACTCCCAGAAACTACATTGAAAAAACAAAGAGCTCATCCTTCACAATACTCTTAATACCTATATCTAAGTGAGCTTCTTAACCAAGACTTCAATGTAATTTTTTTCTATATTTTGCCTGAGTTTGTGAGAAGTAATTTACAAAACATGGATCAAGCAGGACATCCAAATTTCATATTTTATTCTTCCTTCCAAATGAAGCTTAAGTTATTTCAAATCAATAGTTCCACATACATATTGACAAAGCAATGAGTTTTTTATTTCATAGAGTATTCTTGTTTTCCCTTATTACAAAAAAATACTAGATATAAAAATTGATACTGTTCTGGAGAGATAATTAAGTTTATCATGATAAAACTAAAACCACAGAGATAAAATATGTCTGATTATTTGTCTGTTTATGGTGCCAAGAAATGATATTGAGCCTCCATTTTGCTGGGAATTGTGCAGATGCAAGGGTGTAAAAATTTGCTTAAAAATATCACCTTATAAACACAAAATCAAACAAATTGGAATCATAAAAATCTGCTAAATACTGCAGTTGTTTATTTTGTGAAACTGTGTTACTGTTCCTGTCGAAAACACCTGATAGTCCTAATAAAGAGATGGACAGCCAATAGGGAGACAGAGGCAAGGATAGGTGGGACTAGCAGGCAGAGTGTATAAGTAAAAGGTGAACGCCGAGAGGAGAATAACGAGGAGCCCTAGACCAAGAGTGAAGGACTCAGGTGGCCATTCACCAACTCACTCAGCAGCCATGGAAGAAGAGCGGAAGTAAGATTTACAGAAGGGAAAGATAAAAAGCCAGAGGCAAAAGATAGTCTGGATAATTTAAGTCAAGAAGAGCTGACAAGAAACATGCCAAGCTAAGGGCAGGCATAGTGTAAGTTTTGTTATATTTTGTCATTTCTTTTATTATTTCCATAGTTTTAGTAGTTCGCTAAGGCTATACACTGTCTGTAATGACCACTGCTTTGAAGCACCCATAGAATACAATGAATGTTTTATGAATAAAAAACAGTTTTCAACTTTTCAAAAAAAAAAATCTACTAAATACTAAAACTTGTTCAAGAAAAATTTCAAACACCATTGAGGTAATTCTACGAGGAAACAATGTTAACATTGCCAAGAGTCTGGAGATAGACAATATCTATGTCTAAGTTTTTGCAAAAGGTAGTTACATTTACCGTTATTTTTCAATAACAGTTTATTTATTTGCATAAAAAACTCCACAATGTAGAATAGCACATAACAAAGATATATTTCACGATAAATAATAAATTGAAAAATATCTTTATAGAAAACATAGTCTTCAAACTGATAGACTTTTAGCACAATGAGATTTAAATTGCTGTTACCATTCTGAAATATAATGAAGTTCAAATATCCACGAAGGTTCTTGGAACAGCAGTGCATTCTTTGGTTGCAAAAAAAATAAAAAATAGATTTGCATTTGTCTTTTTAAAAATAATCATAAACTCATCTCATCAGGTAAAATTTCTGGAAATTTGATATATAAGAAAATGAACACAAGTTTAAAGATATAGACTTTAATATTATGTACATAAGTGTTCAGGGTCTCATTTTACTTCTAGCTCATGTGTAGTACTGCACAATTTTGTCTCTCTGCAAAAAGGAAAATTACCCTGAGCTTGAAAAGTAACCATTCAAAATTAAATATATAAATTATAAAATAGTGGAGTTGCTAGATAGGGTGGGATTATACACTTTAATTTTTTTCTTTCTATGATTGATCTCAAATAGTATAAATTACAGCTGTCGACTATGTTGTTAAAATTTTCACATTAGGTCAGCCCCAAAACCTATAACTTTTGAGTTGGACACGTCAGTATTTTTGCCTTGATAAACTGCATCTTTAAGATACTTGATGACTTAGGTATGATTTTGCTTAAAGAGTAAGGAGTCTGATAGTGTCAGTACGATCTTGGATGTCAAAACCAAATTACTTGCGTGTTTAAGATTATGGCTGCTTCTCTAGGTAGATTTTCTCATAAACAAGTGTAACTTGAAACAAAATATTTGATGATGAATGAAATATGTAAGCCATTCGGTATTGAAGTATATTAGGAACTCAATATAAGGATTAATTTTAGACTAGCCATTTAGCAGTTGCAAAGATTATCATGAGAAGTCACTGTTTACTCATCTATGTTCTTTTGAATCATTATTAGTGAAAGGCATACTTCTATATTTCTGACACAAACTGTCTATCATAAGAAATTCTAAAAGTCAAAACAGTGAGCCTTTGGATTCTCAGTTGATAGTGGATCCAGACAGAGCAGCATGAGGAGTATTCTTAAGTTGAAACTCCTCAATTGTTTTGGTAAAAAGGTAAATATATATGAATTATATAATTTGGCATATTCCCATTTAAATCTCAGGATGTCCCTGAAATATTCAAATTACAAAGATGATGCCAGTCTCCCTTTAACTTCAGTATCATCATGTGGATAAATGATGTAAGAATCATATATTTAGAAAAATTGTTTTAAAAGTTTGAAATGCTGAAAAGGAATGCATATCAATAGCTGTTATTTTTAAGATTATATTGAGTTACTGCTTAGTTCTTATATTTTGAGAACAAAGATAATAACTGATAAGCAGCCGACCGGTGGTGGCACATGCCTTTAATCCCAGCACTCGGGAGGCAGAGGCAGGCAGATCTCTGGGAGTTCGAGGCCAGCCTGGTCTACAAGAGCTAGTTCCAGGACAGACACCAAAGCTACAGAGAAACCCTGTCTCGAAAGAAAAAAAAAGAAAAAAAAACTGATAAGCAAAAGAAAAAAGAACAATATATTTTTCTTCCTGGTTTCTGCTAGAATGGACTGGAGTTAAGATGACATGTTTTTGCAATCTTTTTTGGCAAAAACTAGTCTAAAGGGTAGTCAATTAAACTTAAAATACTAGAAAGTTTTACCTCACCTACTACAACACTTAAAATACCTAAAATGCTACCTCTTTCTGTTTATTTAAATTGATCAAATATCCAGGATGTTGAGAACCTGTAATATTCCTTAATCATTGAGATTAGTGTAAGGACATGATAGTTTTAATGGAGTAGACCATAATTATAAAGTTAAATCATGGATCCTTTAAGAATCCCTGGCAAATTTGAAATGGACAGTGATACCGTTGCTTAACTTTCTTTGCTTTAGAGTATCTGAGTTGAATGACAAGGTGGCTGTCAAGGGGATGCTACTAGGAACAGAAGGTGCCCTGAAACAGATGGATAGGAAAGAGATTTGAAAGACAAAAGGAAGTTACTTTTTAATGCTACTTTTTAGGAAATCACTATTTCTCTTCATTCTCTTAGAAGCCGTATCTGAAGGAAGGGGAATTAGCATTTGAGGAAATGGTTGTTGGTGGGACTTAAGGAACTTGTGAAGATAGAATTGAGAATAAAGGAGCTGTCTAGATGAATTCTCATCAGCCATATACCACCCCCAGAACAAAATGTTTTGTCCTGTGGCGACACTATTGTTAGTTCAGATGTGATAGGTTTATGTAACTTTCAATTACATTCAGGATACATTCATGAACAACGGTTTGAGAGTCATTTTTATGGTAAGTGAATTTAGCAGTCATTCCAAAACCTTTGAGGAGATAAGAATTTTGGATAAGTCAAAAAATTTTCCCTCCAGTGTTAGAGAGTAAATTAAGATTCCTTATAAGATAGAGGGTATGGGGCACGAACCTTAATTGTGGATGATAAAACTGAATAGGTTGATTAGACAAAGTACGAAGAAGTCATGACAATAAGACTAATAGCTTGTGCTTAATTTAGCATGCAAGGAGGACTTTGTAATGATTCTGTCGCACGCATTGTTGAAAGAATAGAGAGAGCCCTGGTATGTGAGGGGGACAAAACTGAAAAGTGTCTAGAATTAGGGAAACCAGATAGGAAAGCATCACAATAGTCTGGATGAGGACTTTTAATACGGGAGTATTTATGGGAATATAAAGAAGTTTTTAATCAAGAGAGAACTCTCCAACGTTTGTATGAATTTGGGTGATTATAAAACATAGATTACAAAAGTTTCACACCAAGAGACACTTGTTCAATGAAAGTAGAGAGAAGCCTGAAAATTTATAGTACTAACAAGTTTCAGGGTGATTTTAATGGAACTGGCCTAGGAGAGCCTACCTCCAGAACTACCTAGTTAGAGGTATTTGGAAAGAGTTGAGAGATTTTTGTCGTTGAGAGTCATGAAGATAGGAACTCAGTGATTAATTAGTATTCCAAACTGATTCGTTGAGAAAGTCTGTGCTTGAGATTCAGTAATTAAATAGGCTCAAGATATATTTCCCACTTTTCAATGTTTTTAAGAGTTTTAACTATAATCTATAAAGCTCTTTCCTATGAACATAGGCATTTATTTAATTTTATTGAAAAATACTACAAAAATATGCATATGACCTCTACATATCTAAAATATTTTATTCTTGAAAGTACTGGACAATTTACATATTAGCCCTGAAATAGATGACAAACAATTTTTAAAAGTTGAGTTTTCCACCTCCTTTCTTCAGTTATTCACTAAAACATATATGCCATAGGATATATTTATGGAATATTCTTTAAATTCCATTATGGACCATGGAACTCACAACCAAAATTTATCTAGAAGTTTTACATATTTATTGTTATATTATAATGAGATTTGGACAATCTAACACCATGTTTAAATATTTATTGTTTTATTGCTATAATAATTATGTGTGTCTACTTTTTGACATCCAGTCACCATCGGCAGATATAAATCTAATCTTTCTGCAGATCGGAGACTTTTAGATAATTATAGTGAGTTTTGAGATAACCAATGACACATGTGACACGTTTTCTATATAAGGTAGAATATACCACACACACACACACACACACACACACACACAATAAAAACACATGACTTCTTTAACACATAGTTTTGTGGGGAGGGGGGAGTAATGGGTATACATTAGACTGATACTTTGTGTCTCTTAAACATCAAAGTGAAATAAACAATACAGTTTATATGACCTAAAAGACTTAGTAATTTTAACTAAAACATAACTTCTTTTGTCAGTTTTGTAATATGAATATACTTATCTTTCCCCCAATCTAAAATCTGTTTCCAATCGTCTTCTCACATAGCACCTTTTTTACAGAAATAAACAGCTAAAGTGCTTAATTTGGCACAGTTATCCATGTTATATGAATATGTACTGATTTGATTTTCTACAAAGAAAAGAGAATGTTTGTAGATAGAAATTATGGATAAAAGTTGCAGATATTGTGCTATATATACAATGCGTAATTCATATCTTTAATGATAATAACAGATTAATTTTCAAACTATATAATACACATGGTATTTAAATTTAACTAAAATGAATAAGAATTGAACTACTCTATAGAGTTTCTATTCAAATAATACTATTTCATCTTTATATTTGACTACACAGCCAGCAGAGTAAAATATATTTAAATTTTGATATTCTCTTATAATTATTCTAAATATTTTGAATGCCGATATGGAGTTGAATATAATGAACAGTGTATTTTGATACAACTCCTTCCTTCAGTTTTATTAGCATGGTATTTATTGTAATTAAAGCTATTTGGTGATTACTGATTGAGATAACATAAAAACAAAAATAATTTTCCAAATTAGTTAGTTTAAAATCATTGAAAAATAGTCATTCTTTGGACAACAAACTATTAGATAATTACATTATCTAATATTAGAGGATATAAATGACACTCTGTATTTCCAAATTACTCACAGTTAGACGTTCTACTTAGAAATTTTTAGATCTCAGTTGTTTTGCTTAGAACATTTTTTTTTCTGATTCCCAACATAGTGTCTTACTTCTGTTTGTCAGAAAATCATCATGATTGATCTATGATATATTAGTTTGACTATATCCAATTTTATTTTAAATGGTAACTTTGGTGCATGTTGTTTCAAAAATCACAAAGACCTAAAGAGAATGTCTGAGTGGATAAAATGTAGAAAGTTGAATTTGCAGTTTTCCAAAATGTTGTCATTCTAAATTTAATATATCTAGCCCCATCAAATTCTCCAGTATAATTTCGAGTTGCATCTTTCCTGTTCCATTTGATATAACTGAACCCTCAAATCATGAAAAAGAGAGATACTTTTAGGAACACTTAACATTAAGTTAGCCAATGATTCCTGATCTATCAATGTCTTCCACAACCAGTATTTATACAAATCTCAAGTGGGTAACCCAGAAGTTTATTTTATCAACTTAAAAATCAATAGAAAGGTATTGGGTAATCCTCCTATTGAACTGCAAAACTTAGCCATACTTTCATCAATAAAGCATTTAAAATAAATTGGTACCTGGCACATAAATTACCATCCCTATTACCAAACCGTTCCTAATAGTAAATGATACTACTTTGAGCCACTGCATAATTTATTTCAACTTTTTCATAAGTTTTCTCATAGCTTAAATTTAAATTTAAAAAGTCAATAGGCCCACAAATTATTGATTTCTTATTCTTTCTCCTTACACAGATAAAGATTTCTAAAAAAAAAATCTTGTTTATATTTGTAAGTTTTCTTTACTCTATACATAGGAATATTTGAAATTACTGTCCATATCATGTCATTAGTCTCTTCTCTGTTGGCGATTGTTAGTTGTCCTTAAATTAACATTAATCTTTCAGTTGTCATTAGCTAGTTTTTCCTCATTCCCTGCTTAGTTGTTGTAATGATACAAACGATTTCAAGCCTGCAACGTGAGAAACACGTTGATTGAGCTTAAGGTATTTTAAACCAAACTGTAGCATATGGATAATAAATTTTCAGTTTAAATTCCACTTTGTGTTCCCATCTAGTGCTTTTATTTTGATGACTGAGATTCCGTAGTCAAGATTAACAGATGTTTACAATGCTATCTGTGGAAACATGTGCATTGTTATGCGATTGTATATGTATAGGCTGAAGGAATATTTAACCAAAAAAGCTAATATTTTATTATCAATAAATTATGATAAAGGATTATAAAGTCTTTCAAAATCTAGTGAATCAGTTTGTAATTTATTTTAATTTTGTTCAGTTTTTTTTTATTCTTTGTTGGCTTGTGATATAAGTGACCATTATTGCCAAAGCTTCAGTAGAGCTTTAAGTCTCGTTAATCCTTCAATTTTTCAACAAAACACAATTAATAGTTGTTAAGCAATTTAAAAGAATATTAAAATATCAAGGAAAACAACGTGTTGTCCTTCTCAGTTTCTCTGTCTCTTCTTTCTTTGTGTCCATTTATCTGTTTATTAAAGTTTTCTATGTTCTATCTTCTATGTATTTTTGTGTAACTGCACGGTCATGCTAAAGTTCTTAATATATAAAGGTAAGTAAAAGATTAAATTGTGCAAATAATAATTGATATATGCTTCACTAATGTCATAACTTCATTTGTATTATTTTCTGTATATTCTAAAACTTAACTTGTGTTCATTGCCTAATATAATGTGACATAATTATGATTCTAAATTTGATGTGGTCACAAATTTTCTTTAATTAAATAAAAATATTTTATTTGACAATTAAGATGATTTTCAATCATTGCCTTCAACTAGCATAGAGAATGTTTCATAATTCAATTTTGAAAAGCAAGAATATAAACTTAGTATATTAAAATGAACTTTAATTATTTATGAGTTTATTTTCTCATGCATTTTGCTTGTTGTTTTATGAGGCAGGGCTTAATCATGGAGGTCTGACTGATCCCAACTCCAGTTCTTCTAGATCAGCCTCCAATGTACCCAAATTGCAGATGTGCATCACCATACCCAGGTCTAAGTGAGCTTTGAAACAACAGACACTTCCATATCATCCATTTCTTCAGATAATTTGCATAATAATTCAAAATTATGTACAATGAAAACATGGCATTGAAAACTTGCACTGGTTAGCAAGAATGTCTTTCTCATTAGAATTTGAAACCATGCGATGCAGGTGAACTAGGGAATTATTAAAGACAGCAATTAGGTTTTATTAGTTTTTCATATATAGAATAGTAATCACATATACATTAAGTGACTGATTTTTTCTTGCAAATAGTTGAAATAACTAGGTTGTTTATTTTATCAATTTAATTGTGAAAAGTGATCATGATAAATCAATGTGCAAGATGTTTTAAAATTTTGTAATGTATATAATAACCATCCTGTCATATAAAAGCATCAGGTCATATTTGCTATGCAAAATGCAGACTAAGATATTGGTAATTTCAAAGACTGAAAAAATCTGTTTGGGAAAAGCATATCACTGATTAGATAATGCTATATTCAGATGAAAGAGATAGTAAAAAGTGGTTTAAAATAATAAATAACTGATAGAGAATCTTGAAATTCTATATAAAACCCACTTAAAATTTCTTACACACAAAGGGATACCTAGAAAATTTTTCTTAAAAAATGATCTAAAATTTAAAATGTGTGTGAATGAGACTGATGTTTTATGACTAATGTATATGTCACCCAATAAAATCTTTGAATATTCACAATTTGAATACTTTTGATAAGATGGTATTCCATATAGACCCTTCTAGTTAATAATAAATACTAAATCTTATCAATTGTCCTGGCTAAAAGAAAATAAATCTACACTTGTAACAAAAGTCTATCAATAAATCAAAAATTGCCTAAACTAAATTAAGATGTGGTATAACTATAAAATATGTGTACATTTTGAGTATTTGTTTTTAAATAGATAGTATAAAAGATAATTTTTATTTTTGTTATTTAGAAGATAAAATTTTGGACGTATTTATAATAAGCTGATTTTTGTTTTTAATTCAACAATTAGATCATCATAAATGGCATTTATGACTTTCATTATACATCTATCGAGATACACTACTAATAATACTTTGCTTGAACTCAGAGAATAGATTTCATCATGAGGTATTATATTTTAAGGCAATACTTATTTCAAAGAATATTTTAAATGTATGAGATAATGCATCACTATTTAGCATCTGCTTATTTATTTTCAGCAATAAAAAACTTGCTACTTCTAATAAAACTTGAAAAAGTCCCAATCCTAAACATGTCTTTATGTTAGCCAAATTTTAGTCTGCAAATACTTTCTACCAATTCATTTAGAGTATTTATTTTAAAGAACACTTGTAGTTTATAATCTCTAATTTTAATAATAGTCTTTTATCAAATGTAGAATGGTTTTATATCAAGAAATCTGGACCCTGTGCATTTTACTAAATACAGAACAAAACAAAATAAAATACCCCCAGTTTTTAAGTTTCTATTCTTTGTGTGAATTTGTATTCATTTTTGCAGCAGTATTTCGGAAAGTCTTTTTTACATCAGTACTTTGGTATTAGCAATTTTCTATTGTTTGCATTTGGGTTTTATTTTTTTATATAATGATATGCTCCTCATATCTTTTATCTATATTTTACATGTGAATTGCATAACATCAGTCACATCATTTGAATTTTCTGTTTAGAATTTGTGCCTATTGGTAAATAAACTACTGAGGGTAGAGCATTTGTCTACCAAATAAAATACTCTGTGTTTGATCTCAAACACTGTTTTATGTATCCTTTTCTTGCTAGACTCTTTGCAACATTCATTTAGGTATGGCATTACAATGTTATAGTAACGTTTACTTACTTTTCTAGAAAAAAAAATATATTGGATTACATATTCCATAGCAGAAATGTCTATGGTTAAAATGAAACAAAGCTGTTTTAATAGTTGATAGATCTTGTGTCACTGATTCTGAAGATATTTCTCTAAATAGGTCCTAATAAAAATACTTCAGAAAACAAAATAGATGTACATTAGCCTCTTCATTGAGAATATTTTCTATAATACAGGCTAATAGATCAAATTTTCTTTTCAGTTTGATAAAGTTTACCAAATTGTCATCAAATTTTTCCATACTAACATTAGAAATAAATTAATTTATTTTTCTCTAATTATTTGGAAAAAAACATGAAACCAAGAAGTATTTTTTTTCCAGAAACATTTCCAAAATAGTAACATCAGGCAATGGCTACAATTTAGAGATAAGCATTTGAGGCAAGATATATTGAGCATTAATTTGTGTCACATAGGTGCATAGGAATTTGGGAGACAATGATAATAGATGTTTACTGACCATTTATTTTACATCAGATAAACTTTTAACACACTTGCTCCTCAAAACATTTGTATGAAGTATTGTTGCCCCCCCCGTAACTAATAAAATATTCCATGCCCTAGAAAAGATAAAAGCAAATGTTGGCTAAGATTACTCAGCTAGTGTGTAAAGCCCAATATCGATATAAAAATATGTCCATTAATAGAAGATGAGGGATATTAGAAGTATCTTGAGAGACAATAATACAGAGGGACCAAATGGTCTACAAAGCAATCCTATATCAGGAAGATGTAAATAAAGCCTAGAATATTCCTCAAGAACAGATTAAGAGATGAATTATAGAAGGAGCCTGTGCATTCATTTCCCGGGTGCTCACACGCAAACAATCACACAAAACTATATTAATTATAACACTGTTGGGTCCATAGCTTAGGTGTCTTTTCCAGCTAGCTCTTGTATCTTAAATTAACCCATTTCTCTTAATCTGTGTATCACAACAAGGTTGTGACCTACTGGTAAGGTTATGTCATTCTGGAGTTGTTTTCCTTAGGCAGCTACATGGCATCTCTCTGACTCTGCCCACTCTCTTTATTTCTGTTCATATTTCCCACCTGGCTTCACTCTGCTAAACCATTGGCCAAAACAGCTTTATTCATTAGCCAATATAACAGCACATATACTGGAGGACTTCACACATCATCTCCCCTTTTCTGTCCAGTTAAAAAGAACAGTTTTAACTTTAACCTATAAAAATAGCACATGCAAAGCAATTATTATGCAAGAATTATAGTTCCAATATTTAGTCCATTTAAATTTGGCAAATTAAGGAAAATCAATAACGACTAGCATGCTGGAGCCTATTTCTTGTTTGTTTTTAGGAGTTGTGTAAGGTTCTTATGCAGAAAAAAAACACAATTGCATTAGTGCTTAGTCAGGGGCATATTGACTTGGGTACATTGCACTGGAAGGAACTGGTTTGTAAGGAAGGGAATTGGACACCTTTTTGGAGATCTTTGGTACTACTGGGACTACAAAGAAAGTGTACCTTAGGCAATTGATTTATATTTGATATTTATTAGATCCAAAGATAGGCAAGATCTGACAATGTATCCAAGAATATGATTTGTCTTTTGAGAATGGTTGTCTGCGAATAGAAATGTGATCTTAACAAAATAAGGCAAAATGATGTCCTATATACATTGAGGAAAAGATGATAAGCTTAAGTAAGAAACTGATTAGCTAATGAAAAATTTAGACTGGAATGCAAAAGTAAAATTCATACCTAATTGTGAATATTTGAAAGGCATTGGACTTCGAAAAACAATTAATTAGATATGGAAGATGAATTTTAACAGGGACAGAGAAACCACATACTGAGCCCTTGAAATTGCTCTGTTTGAGTTTGTGGACAGGTGATAAGCTAGCAAAAAAACAGGTGGAGAAAAAAATGTAAATCTGACCACAAATAGACTCATTATTTTGGTAACTAGTTAGTGAAAGGGTTGCTTTAAACATTCATTTTCTATCCATAAAATCATGTTGAACAATACGTTATTCTCACAGAGTATCAGCAAAGGCGAAAAATAATTTAAATTACCATCAGACAGGTATGACATATACATTTGCGGCCTATATTCACATGAACTGAGGTGGTATTATGATAATTGAAAGCTTTTAGTTTCTATCCTTCCAAAAATTATGGCATTTCAAATGACAAAACACAATTAAAATTAGAAGGAATACTATTATAATAAGTTATTTTAAAAGGGCCCTATAAACCCTTCATGGGACAGGGAGAAGAACATTGAAGATGTGTCATTATTAACATTTCATGTTACAGTGATGCTGTTATGAATAGCAATTGTTTATTTAGTGTCCAACTAGTAACAGACTACCATAAAATCAGTTTTCCCTTGAGGTCTAATACAAATTTTTGCTCAGAACATTTCATCTAAAAATGATAATATCATTTAATAATATCATCTAAAAATGATAATATCATGCTATTACTGGGAATATGGTTAGGAAAGAACAGAAAGGAACCAAAACTCATAAAATTAACCTAAACTTGGGAATAAAATGCATGGGTGTTTTCTTATTTCCATAACATGAAATAATTATGGAAGAAAACCATACTTTCTTTGCTATCTGTTAGTTTTTTAAATTGGTCAGGTGAAAAATAATTCCTAGTGTTAGAATCTTAAAAAATTTAAATGCAACATAATGTTTAAAAGTGCGAAAGAAGTACACTTTATTAACAGAACTTGAAGGATTGCCTGTTTTTTTGGATATTTTATTTTCAATGTCTTTTCATGCATTTTCAAGTGTTTCATGTAGGAAATCAAAGGATTATTAAAAATGTTGAGACCATGATCACTATCAATTTCCGATTTAAATATGTTGTGAAGTATGTGAAATATTTGGGTTTTAGTCATAAGGATATATTTGTGCCACCTAAGAAAACATTCCTGGTGCAAGTTTATGTTGATTTATGAGGACATGCCAGGAATTTATACCATTCTAAATATAGCATTTGAAATATTTAAACAGATTCCCACATGGTTTTTCTAAAAATTTTTCCCAAGGTTACTGTTATTGATTAATGTGGCAATTTTGGACAGACATATTTATTTAAGGTTATACTAACAGAATGCCTAAAATAAGGTAAATTTTAACTTTAAAGTAATAGAAATTAGCACAGACAAATATGTGTAAATTGACTGTCTTGCTATTCTGCAATGATAAATCACATTATCTTGCATGTATGTTCAGCTCTGATGACAAGTATTTCTCCATATATGCATTCTCGGGTACTTTCCCAGTTGTAGTTCAAAACCTTCATAAACTTTAATATGGAAACGTAATGCATGTCATTATTTTAGCAACAGGGGGCTGAATAAATGTGTTTCATTTGGTTTATGTTTCTAATAAAAAGTAATCTTGATTTAAATTAGCACTATCTTTTTTTTTTAGGCCTCCATTCCTTTGAAGGAATTGGAGCAGTTTAACTCAGATATACAAAAATTGCTTGAACCACTGGAGGCTGAAATTCAGCAGGGGGTGAATCTGAAAGAGGAAGACTTCAATAAAGATATGGTAAATTGGTTATGATGAAAGTGTGAATGAACTGGGAATGAAAATGAGTAAATATTTGGAAAGAAATATTATAACTTCTGTCTCCAACTGAATTCTTAGAATACCAACATTCACATAGTATTATTATAAATGATTTTATTAAATGAAAAGTATTCCTTTTGACATGCTATTATACTTGCCAAATTACCATCTTATGAACACATGGGAACACTTTGAACTTCTAATAAATAGTTCAATTGTATTTTGGCTCACTTTTTCATTTTCAAATTCAGAAGGCAAAATGTAAAAGAAAATAGGAGTCATTCAGGATGTAAACTAAAATATAATAGAAATTATAGTCTTATATATACCTGATGCTTTGGGTAATAGAAAGGACAGTTGTGTGAAATGTAAAATTGTCCATCAAAGTTTCTAACAAAGTGGTTCTTACAAAAGATTTAAGAAAATGCTGAATATACATATATATCTATTTCTATCTATCTATCTATCTATCTATCTATCTATCTATCTATCTATCTATCTATCTATCTATCTGTCTGTCTGTCTTATTCAATGGGAATGAAATATATATATATACATGTAGCCTTTACATCCGTACGTCAAGAACATATTCCTCCATCCTTGTTAATTTTAAAATATCTTTTATATTTTTCTCTGGCTTGACTATTTCTGTGTCACATCACTATTCACTGAGTGTATTTATGCTGCATTCACTTTACTTTTTCACATGTTCTTCTCCCCCTTTCCGCTGCCATTACCACTGTAGCATACTTAACCTTTATAGGGGTCACAATAGAGATTTTCCTGTATGTGTCAATGCTAGAGTTGTATTAGACTATGATTAAAAACAGCATTGGAGGAAATATATGATATTTTGATGCTAAATAATATAGAGCAATTGGAGAAATATTTCTGCCCAGTACTCTTAGCCTCTCTCATAGCAATTCTAACTTTTGGGAGCTATCCTAATCAGTACTCCTTATGTAAGAAATTTAGAGGTCTTCACCTCTCAACTCATGGAAAGAAAGACAGGAAGAAATTTCCCAAAATTCCGAGATCCAGCTACCTCTACTTCATGTCAAAGAAGAAATTCCAGGGTGAAGATGTCAGAGAATGTTGTTACTTCTCAATCTCAGTAACAACCTGCCACAGAATACTCACTTAGGGAAACAAATTAGTTTTATTTGTTTACTTCTAATGACAACTGTACAAAATAATCCCATTTCCTTAACCACAATGGATAAGTCTGCTGTTGTATTTCAAAATTTAAACATGTCATAGATTTACATATATTACATTTATTACAATACATAATAATATAAATGTATACATAAATGTGTTTTTTGAAGTTTGTGTGTCATTTGTTATTAGCTCATTGGCATACCTGCATACCATTGCATACTATGCCTTTGCCGCAGATATTTTTCATATTTGGAGTTGAATGGTAAGAAACCAGAGATGCAAAAATGTAATCAATATTGCAATCAGATTGCGACAGCACTTTTTCAAATAATATCTTTAAGCAAATCAAATTAAACTATTGTTCTTAGAGAAAAAAACAAAAAGAACTGAAAAAATTCAAAGTTATTTTAATACATACTAGTAGTATTATTTTGTTTGCTTAAACCTAGCATAATTATGTGTCATTTTAGAAATTAATCTTTTTCAATATTTTACAAATTTCCCCATTGTTTTTATTAATATTCCAGATACTAAATTTGACCATTTAGGTTTAAATATAAAGCATAGATTAGTATGTAAAATCTACTGTACAGATGTAGATAGTTACCGTTGGAAGTGCAAGATTAGTTTATTTCCCTATACATTTTAAATATATTTAAAAGTAATATAAATAAAATCCAAGAGAATATTTTATAGTAAATTATAACCTCTATGATCTAAAGTGCCTTACACTCCAAATTCATACATATGCCACTCAAAATTTGTTCTTTAGAAGAGTTACACATAAACTTTGTTTTTTTATAAGCATAAAAGAAATATTCTGATGAGCATATTTTTTAATGACAGCATTCCCTAAAAATTGTAAAGTCAATTTTTGTGTGTATTTCAATACGTTTATCTTTGTTAACAATGGACAGCATTTTAGGAATCAAAATGAAGACTGTACTTGTTGTTTTTAATCAGAGTGAAGACAATGAGGGTACTGTAAATGAATTGTTGCAAAGAGGAGAAAACTTACAGCAAAGAATCACCGATGAGAGAAAGCGAGAGGAAATAAAGATAAAACAGCAGCTGTTACAGACAAAACATAATGCTCTCAAGGTATCAGAGCTCAAATTCTAATGTGCTTTGCCTGTGATTTTGTATGTATAGGGTAAAAACCAACATACATAAAGAAAAATCTGTTTAAGAATTTTCGTTACCAGAAAATTACTCTTATCTTTTAATGTTTGTGCTTTATTTATGATTTCCTTACGCAACCAGTTTTCAGAGATATGTGGCATAACCTTTGTTTTCTTCTTTTTCTTAGTAATATTGCAAGCTATACAAAAGTATTATTCACAGTATTTAAAAATTTATTTTCAAATACGTGTTATTTCTATAAGCTGGTGTTATATTTGTCCTGATTGCCAGAATAATCAATTGTTATTCCCTCCACTGTTGCAGTTTCTATATGGTAGGTCTAGTATTTTGGTAACTGTTTCTTTAGGAGGGCCTGGATTTTGATCATTAAAAATCATAAACTTCACTCTGTTTCTAACAGATACTTTGTAAAAGCAGACATCTAGGAATCTACAAGAGCCCAATTTCATTTATATAGAACCCCTCAAAAGTGTTCAGAATGCACTTGAAAAATGCGATCATCTTTAGTATATGCAGTCAAGTATCCTTGTGACCCATCTGTACTGTGCAAGAGCAGAATAACTTGATTTTTCTCTAATGCTGTCTATGCAGTCCTTGAGATGGAACTAGATACGCTAAACATTTTGTGAAGCATTATTTTTGTGTATGTTTTGCAGTATTATCTATTTTCCTTCATGGCTTATTTCTAATACTGCTAATAGTAATATATTTCATCGTGAATCACTGCTTTAAACCTATATGGCTATATAGATAGATTCGCCTAGTAGGTGGATGAAGTCTGCTTTCTACATGCAAATAAGTGTTTTTCCTTATTGTTAAGCAAGTAAACACTGCTGAGAATGTAATTACACAATCTTGTGCCTGAAAGGAATCAACAAGGAGAGTCTAATTGGCCAGCAGGTGTTCTGAAGGTAACTGCTGATAAATACAGTAAATAGAAAAGATCTCTTCCTTGCGGGAAATACAAGAGCAAATCATAATGTACACAGAACATCAGAAACCTGTGTAATTCACACTCTTCTGTGACAAAAGCTTCTGGAAGTTTATAGATTAGTCACACGAGGATATGTGTACTATTGGTCAGTAGTATCTAGAGGCCATCCATCTTCCATAACCTAACAAATACATACTTTAAAAAAAATAATATTCTATTTTGCACATTACCTCTTTCTATTGAAACCAAAAAAAAAACTATCAGATTTATAACCTTCAAGTCCTTTATCCACTATGTACATTGTATCATGAATAAGTAACAGTTAAATAAGTCCCAAAACTGAACCTTAGTATATTGTTAGGGAGAGCAGAATTCCATCTGATGCTTCAAAGGCATGTATTACCTTTACATGGAGTTTAGAAATGACACACAAAGTACAAACTAAAAGAAATAGTAAATCTTAATGCCATAAGGAATTAATAAAATCAACTTTGTTTGCCAACCAACTTATACCAAATACAGTTATAGAGTTAACCAAGTAGTTGTAATTACATTATTATAAAATATTTTAAAAGAGGTTTGAAGTTTCCAAGGCAACGAAACATTCGGTTCTTTATTGGTATTTTTGAAATTCATATTAACTTGCATCAAAAGCACAATTGCTACTCTTTGATGAAATGAATCTGGAGATATACTTGTTGCATTTCAGTGGGGAGACAAACTGGGATTTTAGCTAATTCCATTGATTTCAGAAAATTTTGAGTGAACTTCTATGAGCCAGGCAAATACTACTTCCTCCTTTGAAAATTTATTAAAAGAATTTGTTTTTTTTATCACCAAGTTGATTGAAAACTCTTCACTCTTTTTGAAATAGCAATTATTTTTATACTTTGAATATGATCTCCTATAATAAAAATCCTGGCTAAGCTTGCATTGAAAGAAAAATTAGGAGTGTTTAATATTAATTTCATGTACAATCATAGCTCTATAAAGAATAGTTATACTTCTACACATAAATATGTAAAAACTTTAAAATAACTAATTAAAATTATTATAATGATTTCAATTTTTATGTATATGGCTATTTTTCCTGCATGTTTTTCTGTGTACAATGTGTATGAATTGGCTACAGAGGCCAGAAGATGGTCTCTGATCCTCTGGGACTGGAGTTACAGATGGTTGTGAGCAGCTATATGGGTACTGGGAGTCAAACCAGGACCTTCCAATCTTCATAACTACTGAGTCATTTCTTCAGTTTCCAAAATAACTAAAATTTTAAACAGTGATATTAATGACCTAACTTTATAGACATTTCTAAAACCATGAATGTATATAGTATGTGTTAATTTTGTTGATAAGCCCCAAGCTGAACATATACATTTTAGAATTTTGTATTGATTTTTATTGAGCTCTACATTTTTCTCTGCTCCTTTCCATGTCTGTCCCATCCTCTTCAATCCTCTCCCAAGGTCCCCATACTCCCAATTTACTCAGGAGAATTTTAAGTACTTTAAAAGTCAGGTGTAGCTCAATGCTTTTGTAACTAACTGGTTATAATCATTGTATTTATATATAAAATTGTTTCAAATGTACTATGCAATCATTTTCTTAGATAATTAAGACATAATTAAATGTCAAAAAGATTTGTAATCAAGTTTGAATATTAAAAGAATAATATTTTGTGTTATTAATGTTTCTTAGCTTCTGTACATAGATCTTAAGGCATAAATACATAATTTAATAATTTGCCTCTGTGTTGTATTTACATGTGATTTTTACGAAGCAATTAAAAAGACAAGGTCTCAACTTAGTTTTCATAAATAACTGCAGAAAGAGTGTATTATCCACATATATTGATATTTTAATAATATCTGCATCATGAACAGGATTTGAGGTCTCAAAGAAGAAAAAAAGCTCTAGAAATTTCTCACCAATGGTATCAGTACAAGAGGCAGGCTGATGACCTCCTGAAATGCTTGGATGACATTGAAAAAAAATTAGCCAGCCTACCTGAACCCAGAGATGAAAGGAAAATAAAGGTAAAGTTGTTTTAGAATGGCAATACTAGATTTTGCGGCTAGATTTTAACTACATTAACATAACCTACAATGGTCATGTATAAAATGTGTCTGGTTTCCTCTAGAAGCTTGCTCTGTGCTTTGATGTATTTCTTTGTATTGTGTTTTGTTTCAGTAACTGTATTGTACTGAGTGTTATTGAATTGACGTAATGTTGAATGAATAAAATGTTAGACAATGTGAAATGAATTATTAACTGTCATGTGTTTTCTGGCCCAATTGTAATTGACTCTGTGTATCTTTGTTCCAGATGAAGTAATGGCTTATCGGTACATGGACGACTTCTTTCTCGTGTTAGCACATTCATTTCATCAGAACATCTTTTCATATCACTGTCAAATCTCTAGAGATTTCTTTGCAAATTGTCCAAAGATGTTTTCTTTCTGTTATTATTTTACACGTTTTCTTTTGCTTCATTCTCTGTTGATTTCCTCAAACCTTTAAAATAAAGTAGTCACTTACCCTCTAAATTATATTCTATATGAATTATCCCTAGTAAATAAGTGAAGAATCACTCTAAATTTGGGTCAATTCTCAAAGCACCAGAAAAATTCAAAAGAAACAGAATGCTAAGAAACATTTAATAATCTAATTAGAATATCTAAAACTGAGCATTCAAATGATACATAAAATTATATTTGGCTTACTGGGTGAGGATGACAGTGACACCTTCCATTATTTCGAAATGATGAAAATACAAAAAAAAAAAAAAAGGAACAACAGCCTATGAAATTTCTGAGCGAAGTATTTGCTACTTGTAGGTCGGTTGATGTGGTTAGCTAACTGCCCTGGGCCCTGTATTGATTTTGCTCAATAGGAAATTGATCGTGAATTGCAGAAGAAGAAAGAGGAGCTGAATGCAGTGCGCAGGCAAGCTGAGGGCTTGTCTGAGAATGGGGCCGCAATGGCAGTGGAGCCAACTCAGATCCAGCTCAGCAAGCGCTGGCGGGACATTGAGAGCAGTTTTGCTCAGTTTCGGAGACTCAACTTTGCACAAATTGTGAGTTGTTACTGGCAAACCCAAGTATGTGTTTGCAACTACTACTCTATTAACAGAAGCCTACTAACAGCACCAAAAATAGAGGCTCAATAAGAAACTTCAATTGCACATTCTAAAAGTGAGTAGTTCCCCTCACTTTGGGCTTCTGTAACTCAAAAGCTTAATTTTTAAGATTAAAGACCAGAGGACAAGTGATAGGAAAAGGACCCTTCTTCAAAATGAAAGAGAAAATATAAACATCTTAATTTCTTTTGCTGCATCATTTTTCATAACATTGGCAATGTGAATTTGTCAATTTCTCATACATTTATTTACTTCACTGTCTAATTCAGAAATATGCATTGCTTCCCTGAGATCATCCCATGCTAATTTTACTTTCCTACTGTATATATTCTGAATAAAGGTATTTTATGAAATATGTTATTTTGACTTACATAAAGTCATCTCATTGACTTAGATATTACTACTACAGTCTTTACTCTTGGATTAAACACGTAGTGGGTCAAATTGCTCATTATATGAAATAAATGGCTCAAGATAAGTTGTTATTTGATGGAAGATTAAATAAAATTGTCATCACTAAAGCACTATAATCCAAAAGGAAAAGAGAGTCCTTTTAAATGACAGAATGGACCATTTCTGATACCCTCTTGGATCGTTTTTTATTATTCATAGCAGGGTAGAAGCAACAGAGACTTTTTGACCAATATACTTTTCTTCCTTACTCAAGTTCTTAGAAGGTAAAGAAGAATGACCACCATCTGCATTTCCAGGAATTACACATCACAAACCCAGGATGTAAATGTCTGAGACAAAATGATTGTTTTGCTTTGTGTAACTGAAATCTTCATGGGATTCAATTCCAAAATGATATCATTTCTATGATATTATTAATTTCATTTATTACAGTTGTACTGTAACATGCCTAAAGTAATTAAAATAACTGTTTTCTGGATGTGTGTGGCACAATACATGGCATATTATTGTGGCTTCTTTATATATTCTTAAGACAATTCCTAAGTATGTGGTTTTTATGAAATTCAATAGTCTAAAGTTTAATTGCAGCTAAGTATTACAAATAAATTAAAAACAAAATAATTTAAGAAATACTAGTCAGTCATGATGGTGCATGTCTGTAATTACTGCAGTTACGAGGTCTAGGTACCAGAATCTGGACATCAAGATCAGTAAACCTGCCTTAAAATATAAAAAATAAAAAGGGAAATACTGGAATTATTTTATTTTGAGCCTTAAGTTTAGCTGACTGGACATTAAAGTCTATGATCTTTCATATTTAATATTATAAGTATAATATTGCATAAATTGCTGAAGCTTACAATAGCAGGCAACAAACATGGTAGGATAATTTCTGTATATAAGGAAGCGTGTATGTTCATGTGTATGTGGTTGCAAATATAGGTGTTGTTAACTGTGCATGTGTGTGGGTGCAGATTGAACTCTAAGTGAGAAAACAGCTTTGGGTGTTATTGTCCAGGTTCCAGCCAACTGTTCTTTAAATTCCAAATATTGGTAGAAGAATGGGTTTCAGATTAGCCTGGAAACCAATGAGTTATCTAGGCTTATTTATCTACCAGAAGACCCAAGAATCCATCCTCTTGCATCTAATAGTTAGAGTCCAAACATATACAACCATGTCAATAATAATAATATATAACATAATATGTAGCAAGTATAATATATATAATTAGATATAATATATATTATTAGATTAGATAATAAGCATGGCTCTGGTACTTGAACTCAAATCCCAGCCATCATCCTTTCAAGGTGAGTATTTTTGTTTGGAACTACCTCCCTATGTCCTAGTAGAATAATTTTGTTTTTATTTGATAGAACAGTTATAAAACAGTTCTTAGCTTATTAAATTAGCTTATAGAAACTTTTTTTTGCTTTTATGTTAGAGATTCAATATACACATTTTGAAGCAGTGACTTTTAAGCCATTATGACAGTCAGGTTCATTATGAGTCATTTGTTTAAAATGAGAACATTATTTTTATTTTTTTTTAAAAAATAATGAAACATTGAAAAAAAAGAATCAAAACAATAACCTTATCTAATCTATTGTGATTAATACACATTGATCTATGGCCAAGTATTTTTTATGCTATCAAATAATATTAGCAGATATTTCAGACAAAACTTTTGTCTCAATCAATGAAGGGTATGAGTCTACACAAATTTTTTAATAAAGTTTTTATTAAATTTTCTTTCTTTTTTATTTTTTTTATTTTTTGTTTTTCAAGACAGGGTTTCTCTAGCTTTGCAGTCTGTTCTGGAACTAGCTCTTGTAGGTCAAACTGGCCTCAAACTCACAGAGATCTGCCTGCCTCTGCCTCCCAAGCCCAAGTGCTAGGATTAAAGGTGTGCACTATCACCGCCCGGCTGATTAAGTTCTTATTAAATTTTGATCATCTGCATGAAAATAAAGACTAAGGTACAAATTTAAAGACTTCATAAGATCCACAGCAAAAAAAGAACATGTATATATTTTAGTAAGAATATATTTATAAATTAGAATGTGCTAAGGAAACTTTGCTTTGCTGAAAATTCTAAACGACTTGGAAACTAGGATAAAAAGTGTTCTATGGTACTCATCTGAAGGCTTCCAGACTGTAAAATTGGAGAACACCGTGAGAAGACAATATTTTATATAATTATGTGGCATTAATAACGTGGAATTGAGTTCAGTTTACATGACTTTTCACATTGCATAAAAATCTACTCCTACTGAAGAACAAGTGTGTCCATACCTATCTAGTCTTGAAGAAATTATGATATTAAATAATGAAGAAAGTCTAGTAATAGCTGAAGACTAAAAATACTCACAGAAGACTTCATCAACAATAGATATTGAATACAGTAGTTGTTACATGATCTTCAAAATGCTAGAGGCAATACATTCAGACATCAGCTAGTATTATGTATAGAGAAGAAAAGTATTTATGTATTTACTTTTGAATAAAGGAATTAAAACAAAATTATTTTGTTAAGGGGAAAGTGAAGCCAAAGTAGAATAAGACATTCAGTTGATATACATCAACTCTCTTCTTATTTCAACAGCCTCTAATTCCAATTTCTACTTTCAATGCTTTTCCAACAACACTATTATCTTTGATGCTAAGTCACTAATGTCTCTTACACTTTCACAAAATTCTAGAAACTCTATTGTTTATCACCAATTATGGAATATTTATCTCCATTTCTGCTATTGTGCTGCTATACTCACATAAATATGTCTCTTCTATATTGAAGCACAGGGATTTTCTTTTCTTTTTTTTTATTTTATTGAGAAAAGGAAAAAAAACAAGTTTCCACCTCCTCCCAGCCTCCCATTTCCCTCCCCATCCTCCCACCCTTCCCCCCCTCCTCCAACCCTTCTCCCCCTCCCCCC
>NW_004949156.1:217219-222800 GCF_000317375.1 Microtus ochrogaster
TCTCCTGGCGCCGAAGATCAGGCCTCTGTGCTGGATGGGCAGGTCGCAAACAAGGCGCCTCCCCTGCTTGTTGCTGGCAGGCTATAGAAACAAAGGAACTCCCTCCCGCTTGGGTGCCCAGAGGATTCGGACCCAGTGCCCAGACCAGTGATTTTATTTTCATTCCAGAATTTTAAAAGTTTGATTTTTTTTGGTGAACTCTTTTAAATCTGTAAGTCTGTATTATTCCTACTCATTTAGTCATCGTTTCATTTAGGAACAATGAATACTGAATCTTTGACATACAATCTTTTAATAGTTTTAGCTTTAAAAATACTTTATACATACAAAATGGGATATGGAGAATACTGCCCAAAAATCACTTTTATTACCAGTTCTCTGAAAGAAGGGATGCTATGGAAATGAACTTAAGACTAGGGTCTTAAAGAGTGAATATGAACAGAGTTTCAATAATATATCAAGAAGGAAAGCTTTTATTATACCAGAGTAATCAGAAAACCTATTGACAAGATCTACAGTATGTATTACCAAACCATTTTTTCCTAAAAAGTTGTTGGATATTAATGTTTCATAATATTCACTTTAAAAAAATCACTAAAAACATAATGAAAATTATTCCTTAAGTTACTATGTAAAATGTTTATACTGTAGACAGTTTTTCTACTAACTTATGAATTAAAATTTTGCATAGTATTTTCTTTTTCTTTCTTAAGCATTTAGTTTGATTATTTTGACATCCTCATATTGTTTGTATTGTTACTGAAGTTATCCAAATTTATACCTAAGAGACAGATGACATCAAATGAATCCAGTAGTTTCAGAATGTGGAAGGAATAAAGATTTATATTCAAGTATTTGGAGGAAAAACAGAATTAAGCAAAGTGTCCTTATCTTATAATGTGTCAAAGTATCTAACATTAGAGTGCCTTAACTTTTATGAAAGGAATAGAATCTATAGGCCTTTATATTTGAACAGGTGCACTTGAAAGGGAAAATGCCATTTGAGATTGCTGATAGGATTCATGTTTAATGGAGAACAATATGATGGAAAATAATGGAGAACAATTCATGTTTGATGGAGTTATAAGGAACTATTGTTCATTATAAAAACATTATAGTGAAAGTATCAAGTTACCTTTATGCTTTCATTGCTTGTAACTGTCTTTTTTTTTTTTTTTTTTGTTTTTTCGAGACAGGGTTTCTCTGTGGTTTTGGAGCCTGTCCTGGAACTAGCTCTGTAGACCAGGCTGGTCTCGAACTCACAGAGATCCGCCTGCCTCTGCCTCCCGAGTGCTGGGATTAAAGGCGTGCGCCACCACCGCCCGGCTTTGTAACTGTCTTAATAATAAACAGAAATACACAAAAAATTAATTTCAGTGCTCTTTTCCAACACCTTATGTAAAATAATGTCTGATCCTAGATTTCATACTTATTCACAAAACACAATTTTTATATTCTATTTTCTACTACATAGTGAAGAGAAGTTACTCTTGAGAAAAAAGGGGAAAGCATTTTCTTTACATAATTACACATAGATATTTTTATTCATGTTGAAGTTAAAACAAAGGTTATCAGCTGTCAATGCAACATCCTTGGAAAATAAACAATGTTCTTATTTAGAGACAAATTTTTTGTCTGTAAATGAAGTTGTGATTATAAAAGACTAATAGTAGTTGCCAAGGAAATTATTGACCTAGGAGTCACTTGGTTATAGAATTTTCATCTGCTCAGCTTAAATACTGTAATTAACATATAACAAAGGTTAAGAGGGAAATTACATATGTTAAGATTCTATAAATCTATTTTTGCTAGATTTTGATGATGGTAATAGTTTCTGAGATTTTGATAATATTTTTTGCTTCTTCTATTTGTGTAGCTTGATACTTCAGTGGATGCTAAGGAAGGAGATATATGTAAAGCTACAATGAATTTCTAAGAGCGCAGTATAATGACTGATTTTCACCCCTCATTTTACAGTGCATGGGGATTCTGAATAAATATGAATTGAGAGGAAACCCATTTTTCCAAATGTAGACATAAATAAATAATCATCTATGATACTGAACCTAATGGCTATGAAAATATTTTGAGAGAGTTAAAGGCAAGAATTATACATAGGTTTGTACTAGATGCATTATTGAGATAAAAATAAACTCCATGCCAAAGTTTTGAATCTTATGAGCTATCTTCATAATACCAAGGAGAATAGATAGGAAGAAAAGATAGGAAGAATAGATAGGAAGAAAAGCAATTTCTGAGATAGCAACTGTTTAAGATTTCCTAAAATCATTAAGACTTCTAGTATTCCAACTGAGAAACTAAGCAAACCTCAAACATGTAAAATAATATATAGATATAGACATATAAAACCCTATATTATTAAAGTTAATGAATTCTAATGAATTCTAATGAAACTTGGATGTTTTTGGTGATTTTGAAAAGACATACAGATTTACGTACTACTAAAAAGAAAAATTACAACTGATTTTAGAGCTTTGGTATAAACCAAAAATAGTGAACAAATAAAATACCTATGAACGTGCAGTTTAACATTTAAGGCAGCTCTTCGAAGTAAAGCTTTGAAGAGTGGACAGACAGCTCAGGATAATGTGGTTGTTGCACAAGCATGAGGAACTGAGTTTAGTCCCCAGAACCGAGAGAAAAATCCAGATATTAGGACATGAATTTGTGATCTACCTAAGGCAGGTGGATCTCTCAGGCTCCTCGACCACCCTGAATATTCTAGTTCATAAAGGAGACTGTTTAGAAAAGCAGGAATGATGGCATTTGAGGAACAATGGCAGTGGCTAGGCTATTTCCTCTGCAAGAACACCTGTGCACACACCTGCACACACAATAAAACTGCAAAAAAAAAAAACTCCATACTTATACACAAGCACACAAAGGGGTAATACTGAAATAAACTTATTTTCAGATGAGAAATGAATTAATTAAGATAAGAATCTCACTGAATAGACATGGAAGTTTGTTTTAAACAGCAAAGTAACCAGAGGTGGAACATTTACCTAGCAGAGAAATAGACCAGATAAGAAACAGAAAAATCTGCATAAGAACTACATCTTGCATAAAAATAACTCATTTATAAATACATGAAACATAAGGGAATTAATATTCTTGGTACTGGTGCCATGTGACAAGCCTGAGAAAGGTATTCATTGGAGCTAGCCTCGTCTATTGCCCATCTGTTTCTTGGTAATCACTATTGATCATAGAAACCTCCCTCTCTCCTTTAAGCGTGAAATGTTTCTCTGACCAGTCCTTCAAGCTGTAAGTTGAGATCACTACATCTTAAAAATCAACACCATTATTTTTCCATGAATTGCCTTATTAACTCTATTTAATTTTCAGCCAAAAATCTTCATCCACTTTATCTATTATTAATATGAACAGGATCGTTATTTGAAAATATACATCATATATGTCACATTGGGTTATCAAGTAAAAATAAATATATTGTAAAGAAATAATAATTAAAAGCAAGGATCATACATTTTCTGGGACTATTACATGTCAAAAACATTATCTTTGATCCATATAAATTTTGGAATTTTAATATATATGTATATATATATATCTTTATTGAAAAATAGAAAATATAATTCATTTGGATATCATCACATTCTGATTACCAATGAATTTAGAGTGCTACAAGTCACAAAAATTATTTCATGACATAAAACTAAATAAAAACAATGAGATAATTATTTTTTATAAAGAAGATTAGGTAAAATGTTTCTACAGTAAAATAGAAATGATTGTAATTATCTGTTATCTTATTGCCTAAACACCAATCACTTGATAATAAGAAGTCTATCAATAGATCTTTCTAATATCTACAAGAGCAACATCATTCTAAGAAAGACAAGTTTCAGTCATTTACCTTAGTTTCAAGAAATTCAAAAGAAAGGATTCCAACTTGAAGATACAGCTTTGATTATAACTATCAAATGATTTTCTTTGCCATTAGATTTTAGTGGTACTTTTAATTTTTATGTTTCAGTTTTCTGTTATGTTTTAAAGAGAAACGTTCAATAAAATTAAGGATGCTCTGATATTGGAATTGCATATACTTACTAGATGACTACAAATAATCCCAACTTTTGTTTTGGGTACAATGGCTTGGTATTCCTTTTCTTTAACAAACATTTGTCCAGTGTCTGTTATATGCTAGACAACACAAAACATAAAATAGCAATGGAACATCCACAGCAATCATACAAAAAAACGTGATATTTGATAAATCTAATTCACACAATGGAGATGGAAAAAATAACAAGAATTTATGCTCAGCAATCTGACCTCCATTTGCAAAACAACAATAAAAAGTGTAATTTTCTCCAATCTAAATTTCCTTTGTAAATATGGAACAGCAGCTGGGAGGGAGCTCAAACCGTTTTTGTAACAGGGTTGGAAATATTCTTCTTAGCAGTCCTGAAACAAATGGTTAAAAATAATTAAATTACTCATACCATCTGGGAGATATTCTGATTTGTCAAAGATTACTTAAGATTTTCATTGTATGCAATTTATTCTTAGCAGAGATGATGAAAATGAATCCAAGTATGTATAGTACATTTCCCACTTTCCCTTTTACTATAAAAGCAAGAATATATCTTCATGTTTGCTAAATTATCTCAAAGTTCTTCTGCTTCTCCATGAGCCAAATGACTTTCAATATAAAATGGTTCTAATATTTTATTTGTAGTAATTCAAGTGCACTTGTTCATATATAGACTATTGTATAACATGATATTGTGAGAAAATATTCTGTTTTATTTCTTTATTTAATCTTTTGAGATGAGGTCTATAGCCTTTGAGTAACAGATATATTTAATAGATAACTAGAGTATAAGCTGATTGAATTCTTAAATTAGTGCCATAAGCAAAATCAAAAATAATATTTTAATTTCTCAAATTGGGATAAAAATAAACACAAACACGATAGCTATAATAATGCAAGTAATTTTAATACAAGACCACGAATTATATGAAGGCCTAATGTGTATTTCTTTCTAAGTATAGCTTATTCAAATTAATTGAAAATTCAGAGCTATTATTAATTGTTTGTCGTGTGGTAATGCATCATTACTTAATGCTAGAATACATTTTTAGGAAAGATGCTAGCATATTCATGAAAATACATTTTCAATATAATCCTTTTGACTAATAGAATGTCTCCATTGCAAAGCTTCAATTAGTCACCATTATTTACAATACTTTTCTGCATCACACATAATTCAAAATATATTAAATGACTAGAATCTAAACAATCACACACAAACTTGAAATGTGAAGATTATCAACTGTACTATGTTAATCTTTCCCATTTTCTTTGTCTGATTTTTCAAGAGAAAGCTTCTCTGTTTAAGAGTCCTGACTGTCCAGGAAATCAACTTCGTAGACCAGGCTGGCATCAAACTCACAGAAATCCACCTGACTCTGACTCCCAAGAGCTGGGATTAAAGGCATGCACCACCACTCAGCATCTTTCACATTCTTTAAAAATTAGTTTCATTAAATAAGGATGCAGACAATTGTGTTTCATTATGATTTATATATA
>NW_004949156.1:223120-234729 GCF_000317375.1 Microtus ochrogaster
CTCTCTCTCTCTCTCTCTCTCTCTCTCTCTCTCTCTCTCTCTCTCTCTCACACACACACACACACACACACACACACACACACGAGAGCAAAAGAGAAAAAGAGTAAAAAGAGATCTACTAGAATCTAGAATCCACATATAAAGTTTAACATGATGATTTCCCTTTTATCATTTACATCAATTTTCTACAGATTTCATATTTTTATGGCAGAATAACATTTTTATATTATAGACGAAAAATGACCAAGATAAAAAACACTGATGACAACTTATGCTGGAAAAGATAGGTAAAGAGAGCGCTCCTGCATTGCTGGTGAGACTGCAAACTGGTACAGCCCCTTTAGATATCAGTATGGTGATGTCTCAGGAAATTAGGAAACAACCTTTCTCAAAACCCAGCAATACTACTTTTGGGTATATATCAAAGGATGCTCAATCATACATTTTTTTTAATCCATCATTTGTGAGCACCTAGGTCAATGTAATGTCTTTGCTATTGTATAGTGCTACAGCAAAGTTGTGCAAGGGCCTTTGTGATACGACTCAAACTCCTTTGAATGTGTTTTGAGGAGTGGTACAGATGGGGAATATTCTAATTTTAGTTGCCAGATTTTCTCCCATTCTTTAATTTCTCTTTCCATTCTTTTGTTTCTCTTGCTTTCCAGAAGACTTTAATTTCACATAACTGACTTTGTCAGTTCTTGTGATTTCTTTATGTGCTTTATGTGCTATTAGAATTCTTTTCATTCCAACTCTCTCTGGTCTTTACTTGTTCCTTTGTTTGAGACAGGGTCTTGCTGTGTAAGTCTAGATGGCTAAACACTTTCTGTGTAGACCAGGGTATCTTTAATCTATGTGAAATCCTTTTGCTGCTTCCTCCAGAAAGCTGTGGTTATGTGTGTGGCACCACACGAAATTCCACCCTCTTTACTCTTTTCTTAATATACTTTGATTCATTCTCTAAGAATTTCGTACAGCATGTTTTAATTATATTCATCCTCCTTTCTACAACTCTTCCTCAATCAATTCTAATTTCCACCAAACTTTGTATCTTGCTTTTTGTTTGTTTGTTTTTGGAAAGTATTTTGTGTTATTTTTGTTTAGATTTGTTTATTTTGTTTTTAATCACGGCCAATTTGTGCTGCCCAAATATTCATATTCATGTAGCCTTCAACTGGAGTATAGTTGATTTATATAGGAGCTACACTCAGAGAAAACTGGTCCTTCTTCTAGAAGCTAAGAATTACCATAAGCTTTTTAAGCTAGTGATAGCATTTTGTACTTAACAGCTCTATACTGGGATCACTGTGAATCATGTGTAGCTGCCCTGAGGTATCCAGAAGACACTGAGTCTTTGTACTCACCCACCACCCAGTGTTTAAAGACATTTTATGCCCCTCTTCCACAATAATTCCTGCAACTGGGGAAGAAGGCTATAATCCATATATTCCCATTAGTGCTGAGTATTCTGTAGTCTCTCATTTTCTGCACCTTGCCAGTTCTTTGTCTCTGTGTTGATCATTATCTACTGCAAACAGAACCTTTCTAATGATGACAGAGAGATAGCTTATTTTATTGGTTTAGTATCCATTTTGCAGAATAAAAGTAGTTTGTTCCTATCTTTCAAAGACTACAGAACATGGCATTTAATGGTTTAATAACTTAGGGAAAAAAAAAGTAGTTTGTTCCCCGTAGGGCCCAAGAATTTTCTAGCAACAAGTTCATGGCCCAGTTTTGGTACAGTATATGTTTCATCTTTTGAACTATGCCTTAATTCCAATCAGAAAGTTTATGGTTACTCCCATAATACTTATGCTACTTATACCAGGCCAGTAATTAATTACATGCTAAGCCAGTAATGAAGTTTAAGAAATGGGTAAGATTGTTAAGACAGATGAATACTTTTTTCCTCCAGTATTATGTATGCCACCTTCCATCACTATGAAATCTATGTACCAGGAGGAAGATTACAGGTCAGTACCAGGTTAATTTTTTCGTGCTCTATGACTGGAGTACATGGTGTCTTCTGAAATATGGTCTTTACACTCTAGTTCTGGAGAATAACTAAAAACATTGGTAATATAGTTCCTGTAATCTTTCTGAAGCAGTGTTCTTTGGTGTCTCACTGGTCAACAGTTCCAAAAAAAGATAGCAGTTTCTAGTAAGAGGCTTTTTATTTGTTACCATGTAGTATAGGGGTATTGTTATCATGTTAGTTACCCCTTTCTATTCTTATTCAGTGTTTTTCTCTAATTATTAAATGGGACAATATAAAGAAATAGAAGGGGCTGGAGAGATGCCTCAGCAATTAAGAGCACTGGTTGTTCTTCCAGAAGACCCAGGTTCAAAATCCCAGCACCCACATGGCAGTTCACAACTGTCTGTAACTCCAATTCCAGGGGATCTGATACCGTCACACCAATGCACAAAAAAATAAAGTTAAATTTAAAAAAAGAAATAGAAATGTTTATAGGTATGGAAGGAGATAAAATGCCCCTATTTTCAGGATATTTTATTCCATACTTAAAATACCCTAAACACTCTATCAGAAAAACTTTGGAAGTGGTAATATTGCAATCAAATTAGCAGAATACAAAAAAGATATGTAAAATTTAGTAATTAATATACAATAGTTAAATCCTGAGAAGTTAACTTACTATACAAGTTTCAAAAACATATAAGGCATGTAGGAATAATCAAAGCAAGAGGTATAAAGAAACTAATTAAAGAAGACTAGATGAACTAATATTGTGAATAATGGCTACATTCCCTGAAGTGGTCACAGCTTCAACACAATACCTAATAAATTGCCAATGACTTCCTCACTGAACTAGAAAATGAAAACCTAAAATTTATATTGAAACACTAAAGCATTAAAATACCTAAAGAAATCATAAACATAAGGAAAAAGCATTGAAATTATCCCAGTAACTGACTTATAATTTTGAACTATATTGACCAAGATAACATTACCCTGGCCATCATAATCCATGTAGACCAATGGAGTAAAATGGATGATTCAAAAATTAACCTGTGCAGCTATACTTACCGAATTTTGCTTAAAAACAAAAAAGCATTAAAATGGCAGTGTCTCAACCAAATGATGTTGAATAAATGAAGATATAGTTCAACTGATTACCTCAGATGTATTTAAATCTTCACAACATAAATCACTCTTTGCTGTATTCTGCCATCTTACAAAATGTAGAGTGCATAGAAATTCTATACATTACCTACTTCAGTGCTTACCCAATAATATTCTTATAGCCATCTCCATTATAGTGTACATTATTAGCCCCATCTTTATATTGCTTTCTATAATCTGAAAGTATATATTTCTACTTACATTTTTCTCCCCACTGTTTGAGTATAGGTCTGTAACTATATCCTCAATATATGTGCTCACCCATAGCAGAGTTGACATAAGATGAATGAATAAATAAATGGTATCAATCTGTCATTCTGGGAAATTTTAAATTCCCTATAGTCTTAAATTACTTAATCTATATTCTCTTTTCAGTGATGCCCAAGAGCTATTCTATCATAACCAAAAAATTTCATTAGTAAATAAGAAATATAGACACAGAAGGTTGGAGATTTTCACAGACTACATTAGTAGGAAATGTGTTTACACTTAATGCTTCCTACAGTTTTAGAGATATTAAAGTGAATTATATAGAGATTCTTTTCTTTCATTCTATTACTATTGTTTCTATAGTGCTACTTGCTATAACAAGTGAAGGATGAAAACATTGGATACTTCTCTTAATTTTTGGAAGGTTTTTATTGGTCCATAGTACACTATGTTAACACAAGGCCAATATGGACAAACGAATTCAGATGAACATATACTATTCCAAAAAGGATCTTGGTTAGGATCTTGAATGAGGAAAGGAAAACATCAAAACCCAATATCACATATAATTTTTATGAACATTTGCACCGTGGATACTCATCCTACAAGATTAATTCACTGCAATGAAATTGGAATTTTTTTATCTCATATAAGGAAGAGATATAAGACAAACAGCATGCAGAGAGAGTATAATTAAAGTATCCAAATTCATCCATAATATAGGTTCAAAATAACTACAAAGAATCAATGTAACAGCATGATAATGTCTTATTTATAAATTCCATTATTTGGATATAAATGATTTTTTTCAATGATATAATGAACTCACGATAACATTATATGCAAAAAATGCAAAAACTAAGTTAATTTAATTTGAGACAAATGTGATTTTTTCTATGTCCTTTCCAAATTGGAAAAAAATGAGTTTAAAATTTGGACAAATATAATTTTTATGTTAATATTAATAAATCCCTTTGCAAATCATCATAATGAAAAAACTTAACATAGCTCTTTTGCAGAGTACAAAAAGTCAAAACAGTCATCATTTTACTCAGTGTTCTTTCAAAAAGGTAATTTGTACAGATACAAAATGTAAGCACAGTAAATCAGTATTCCAGGAACGTTTGAGAAGTAAAAATAGCATGGTTTCTGGAAAAGCACTATACAATACTGAATTTCCAATTAGAATTTGAAAACAAAGTATACAACTAATACTTCAATTAATTGCCATTTTAGTATATCTAATAAAAAGTGGATTATATGAAAATGTTTTCTTCAAATTAATTTTTTTTAAATTCTCTTGCAGATCAGTAGATACTTATATTGTAATCCTTGCTTACATTTTTATATTACAAAATTTCAGTGATAATTCTTTCTTGGAACACTGACAGAACAAGATAATTCAGGTGAAACTACCAGGTTGATAATGTGGAGTACATTAATCTCAAGATGTCATCATGTACCAAAACCTCTAATAATCTAGTATATTTGGTGTAAGAGAAAATGATTTTCTTCAATGATTGTAAAGAGATTTGATGGCCTTTACGCTGATAAAGTATATTTGTGTGAAAAATATTATCAAATACGATAGGCTCATCATGCACAGCAACGTTTCTATTTTGAAAAATAAAAATATCATTCTTATGACTTATTTTGAGAGAATGTCTGATAACAGCCCCAAGTCCAAAAACAAACAAGCAAACAAAAACCAAAACCAAAGGACACCTCTGGACTCTAAACTGTACCTGCAAAGTTGCTCTGGTATTTTTGTGAAATTGCATTGCAAGTTTTTAAATATGTGTTTTCCCTCTGAATATGGAGATAGGTCTAATAAATTTAATAATCACATTCTTTTCTACACTCAGTTGTGAAAGAGAAATAAGAAGTGAACAAAATGGGAAATAATAGGAAGTGGAATTAATGGAGAACACGTGGTCATTAGGCATTCTTTAGCATCGGACAATGCAAAAAGGAAGGGGAAGAGAGACAGGAAGCGGTAGAAGAAGATAAAATGAAAGAGAATGTCCCATTTGATTCATCTATATTTTTGAACAATTAATTTTATTTTTGTATTTATTCTTTGCAAATAATTTAGTAAAACTCATACATCTCTACCTACTTCTGCATAAAAGTGAATAATAAATAATGAAAGATTATTAGCATTAAAGCACAAGCTACTGCTGTTCACTTAAGTTTCTCTTTATGAACGTGCAACATACATAGAGATCCATATCACATATGCTGCATACTATAAACCTATTAATATCGTTGTGCATAGCCATACAAATATTAGTTTGTAAATATGCCAGCATGATTTTGAGAAAATGCCTGAGGATATTCGGATATTCATTTGTATTTTATTCCCTATATTTTAGCTACATTCCAAAAAAAAATCTCCTTTTTAATTCTTCATTTTTATTGCAGAGATGTAAAGTTATTTTGAGTATTTAAAAGGAGACTAGACTGTTGGCTAATTATTATGTGCTATTTTCAATTATAACTTAAATTGTGTAAAACTGTTGCCCTATCTCAAGACATTTTAGTTCACCTTCACTATAGAAACATAGTTTTATCTTCTTTCTTTTAATTTGATTTTAAAAATATATTTGAGAATTTCATATATGAGTCCTATATTTATATCATTTCTTCCCCTAGAAAAAACACCTTTATCCATTGAGTCATAACTACAACCTTAGAAGCCATCTCTGATCTCCAAGTTTTTAGCACAGGAAAATTGTCCCTTCTAATTAAAATATATGTACCACCTTATCTTTCATGTCATTATATACCTGCACTCTTATAGCTAGTGTCTGTGCCTCTCAGTTTGTTACTTGTTTCATTCTGTCCTTTATTCTTAGCAATAGCTTTCTTTATCTAGTAGACTGCCCAGATCTTCTATGTTAGTTTTAGCCATAACTATTCTCTTCTATCAAATCATCATCATGAAAACTTTAAAAAATAAAGCAAATTGACTTTCTGTCACTGCACTCAGTTTATGGGCTGTCATTTAATTTTTATCAAAGATCTTGACTATTTCTTCTAGTGCATCTTCTTTGGACACAGCTTTTTATCTCTCTTTGTATCCATGCAATTCTTGAAATTCTTAGTTTTTATCAAGCTTGAGTGAAAGAGTATGAATTTTTTAATCAAAAATGAATTCAAGATAAAAGATTTTGTTGAAGGATCACAGACTAAGAGGTAATAATAACAATGGAATATTTTTCTGATGAAGAAAACATAACATTTCCAGTGAAAATATGAGTAAAGCACATACCTGTTTTCACAAACAAATGCGTGTAATGATGATACCATTCTGTTCGGTAATTCATCAAAGAAACAAGTATTTACTATTTACTCACTGTGAAGTCACGCAGAACTTTATTCAGTTGGCTCTAATCACCATCCAACACAGACATGTGAAAATTATCAGCTCTGTAATTTCTGTCTCTTTTCGTGTCAAAGATTAACATATTTCTCACAAGTCTTCTAATTTATAATGTATGCTCCTCCATGTGAATCCTTATAAACTTAAGTCCTTGATGTTTGTAGTCTACTGGATTTGAGAAATTATTCATGACTTTTTCAGGCTAAGTCTGCTCATCTGAGAAAAGATAGTGAATGCATATATATGATGTACCTTTTCACTTCCTCAATGTTTTATTTTTGTGTTTGTATACAGATGTGCACATATAATAAATTTTTAAACAGATAATGATGATTATTCATTTGGCACAGTTTACACTAGATGCTTTTGTTTATAAACCTTGATCTGGGTTGAGAGATCAATTGCACATGTAGGCTCTAAGTACATGTAAACAAAAGTTACTGTTAATCAAAAACCCAAATAGTTGTAATATAAAAATGAATTAAGTGACTTATACATTTTGCATTTCAAACAGGACTTAATAACCAATCTTAATCAACATTGTAAGATAATTATCAATGCCGTTGTTGGAATTGGTATCTTCTGATAACTGTAGTGTCAAAGTTCCTCACCAAATATATATATATAAAGTAATTTTTCATACAATAGGTTTTGATCATTATTTTCCTTTCCCAATTTCTTCCACTTCTTTCCAAACAGAGTTTTTGGGTTGTTTTGGATTATTGAAATCTGAATACCCAGTTACATTTTAACCTAATGATAAATTTATAAAGGAAATAATTTTTTATTTGATTTTTTTGTTGTGGTATAATATGGAGTACACATCAAGATTTTTTATGACTACGGGAGTACCAGAAACTATATTATATTATTACAGAATGATTGTGATTGCAAATTATCACAGAACACATTTGGTTATCATATTTATGAAGACAATGTAACAGAATTTTAGGCTATTTATTTTCATGCCTTTTGTAATGATGGAATTGTCTTCTGCCAAACTCTTTTTATGAGGCTACAATTACCCTGATACCCAAAGCACAGAAAGACATTTACTAAGAAAGAGAATTACAGAGCAATCTCACTCATGAACATTGATGCAAAAATACTAAAAAAAAAAACCTGTCAAATTGAATCCAAGAACACATCAGAACCATCATTCACTATGATCAAGTCGGCCTCATCCCAGAAATGCAGGGATGGTTTAACATATAAATATCTGTCAATGTAATCTACCATATAAACAAGCTGAAAAATAAAAACCACATGATCATTTCATTAGATGTCGAAAAAGCTTTTGACAAAATACAACATCCCTTCAGGATATTCTGTATTTTCTTATTATCTGGACCTTGGCCAACTACTGTTAATCACCACCTACTGCAAGTAGAACCTTTGCTGATAAACACTGAGAAATGCATTGACCTATGTGTTTAACAGTGTTTGAAGTTTATCTATCATTATTCCCATTAAGCAGAATAATACTAATAGGTTTCTCCTAGGGCCTATAACCTATCTAGAGACAGGTCCTTAGTCTCAATATGAGTGCTAGGTATAAATTTTATCATATTGAATTGGACTTAAATGCAAACAGAAAGTAGTTGGTTGCTACAATAAGGGTTGTTCCACTATTATACTATTCGGCATTTTTCTTTGCCAGGATAGGCATCATTATAGCTCACAATGTTCTCAGATGAGAAAGATGGATTGCTTTTCTCTTCTAGTAGTATGAATAACACCTTCCAGCAATACGGAGGCTAGACAGGAAGGATGAGGCTTAAAGGTCAATACCAACTTGGTATCTACATGCTCTGTGACTCAAGAGTGTGTTTTCATCAGAAATACTGTGTTACGGTCAGTCCTGAAGAACAACCAATAACATTGGCATGTATTTTTAAGGGGGACTGTCTATGGGATTTCATTGATCATGAGCTCTAAAAGAGTTAACCCATTTCTGGTGCTGGGCTATTTATTTGTAAGCCTTTGGGATTGTACGGTGACTCTAATGTGTGTGTCTTAAAAGGATTTTACAGTAGTGAATAGGTTTCCTCTTTTGAAAGAAGTTCATTAGTGGTACTTATCCTTCTACCTAGTCCCTCTTCTATACTGCCCTCCCATCCCCATTCAGTTTTAACACTTCTTAAGACCAGTTTAACACTTCTTCTTATTAAGACCAGTTAAACCTTTATACTGCTGCTTTGAATCTCATTCCCCTCAAAATCCTCCAATGACTTTTACAACATTCTTAATTTCTATATGTATTCCAGATGAAACATACATATCTGAAGATTCAAGGCTAGCATTCACAAAAGAGAAAACAAGCAAGGGTTGTTTTTCTGAGTCTGCATATCTTTCTTTAGAATGGTTATTTCCAGATCGATCCATTTTCCTGTAATTTTAATGATTTTATTTTCTTTTATAGGCGAATAACAGTTTTCTGTGTAAAGATACCACATTTTTACTATCTATGCATCAATCACTGGGCATATAAGCCATGTCCATAACCTGACTGTTGTGAATAAGGGAAGCAGTGTAGATTGATGAACAATTATTTCTATAGTAGGATGCGAGTCTTTGGAATTAGGCTAAACAGTGATGTCTCCGGATCATGTGGTAGATCTGAGTTTTACTTTTTTAGGAACAACCACACTGAAATGCATAGGGGCTAGAGTACTTTTCGTCCCCAACAGCCATTCTTTTTTCTTTTTCTCCACATCTACACCATCATTTGTTTGCCTGTTTAGGTTTTTTTTTTGTTTTGTTTTGTTTTTTTGTTTTTTTTTTTTTGTTTTTTTTGGGGGGGGGATTTTTCAAGACAGGGTTTCTCCGTAGCTTTTTTTTTCTTTTGGTTCCTGTCCTGGAACTAGCTCTTCTAGACCAGGCTGGCCTCGAATGGCCTCGAACTCACAGAGATCCGCCTGCCTCTGCCGCCCCAGTGCTGGGATTAAAGGCGTGCGCCACCACTGCCCGGCTGTTTGTTTTTTGAGACAGATTTTCTTTGTGAAACAGCCCTGGCTGTACTGGAACTCAGTCTGTAGATCAGACTGACTTTAAATTCACAGAGCTCTGCTTTCCTCTGCCCTCGGAGAGTTGGGATTAAAGGCATGCACCACTATTGCCTGGCTCTCTGTTGCATTTTTTGGATCTTAAGTCATTTGATTAGGAAATCTCAAAGTAGCTTAAATTGGCATCTCTGTGGTGGTTAAGAATGTTGAATTATTAAAATATATTTTAGGTCACTTTTATTTCATCTTTAAGAACTATCATATAATTGCATACCCCATTGTTTAATTGGGTTGTTTGCTTCTTTGATGTTTAGTTTTTCTGTTTTGTTTTTTTTAATTTTTAGTTTTTTGTATATTATAGATGCTAAACTTGTATTAAATATACAACCGGTAAAGAGATTTTCTCTTCTTTTGTTAACTGCTGTTTCATTCGAACAATGATGTCTTTTTTATAAAGTAGCTTTTTAGTTTCCCAAGGTACAATTAATTAAGCATTTGTCTTAATGCATGTATTATCATGGTCTTGTTCAGAAAGTTATTTCCAGGGTCAGTAAATTCAAATACATTCCCTATTTTTTAATGTCAGATACAGAATATCAGGTCTTACGCTAAGGTCCATTATCCATTTGTGGTTAAATTTGTGTGATGTGAGAGAGAAGCATGAAGTTATTTTTTAAAACCTACTGTGTGGTGGTTCTTATGTATAAGATTTTATTTGTGTATGTGTGTGTGTGTGTATGTGTTATATATTACTCAGAATATACAACCTTGTTGATAAAGTTTCTACTTTATTTGTTATATTTATTAAGGTGGATAACGTGTGTTGTCACTTTCCACTGGTATTTTTCTAAGGTTTTTTTTTTATTTCTCTCCCAAACCATAATTAGTGCTTAAAATTCTACCAACTTAGTATTTTGTTCAGTCATTGAAATTCCTTATTAAAATGCAAATGTTGTCCTTTGAAGGATAATCACTTTAAACCACTAACTCATTTGCAAGATTTGGTTTACAGATGGATTAGGTGTAATTGAGCTTGACCCTGAGGAATTAGGTAGGTTTTATAGTGTAGAAAGGCTCTCCATGAGACAAGCTATTCAGGAGATGCCACAAGACTTTTCATAAAGGGTACTATATCTGTACTATGCCTGTATAGTACCTGCACCACCTGTGCTCTGAGACAAAAAGTTTACCCCAAACCATACAAATTCAACTTAACTTCTTTCCTCTTTCACTTACATACTGTCCTCAAGAAATTCATTCTCATTTTAGAAAATATAAAATGCATTAATAAAGGATGATTTGTACAATGTTTGCTGCATGCAGGGGGATTTTATTTGTTTAAATGAGTAGGTAAAATTTTGTAATTTTAATATTTTTATATATAATTGATCTAGGGGAAATAAATAATAATGTGTCTCTGATATTATTTTAATGATTTAAAGAAGGAAACTTGCCAGGCTTTGAAGACCTTTAAAATCAGGAGCTTAAGAAACTTATCTTTCCCCATTCCTTTTCATTTCAATGTGAATAGAAAACCTGTAATCGTACTTCGCACTTATGAAACATTTTACTAGTACTCTTAAATAATACATAATATTTAAGAATGACATCCTGAAAATAGATAATCAGTTAAAAATAGAAAGTTTTCATGTGAGTACTCACACGAGGTAATGTCATTGCTTATTTTATTTTTTTTTATTTTTTGTATATTTATTTTTGCAAATGCTTTTACGGGCAGCAGTGGCAGATATTTGGAATGAATTTAAGAGGCAATATTGTTCCAATTCTCCAGTGCTCCTTTTTTTATGTTACTCAGGTTTCTTATTTTCCTGGGTTGTGTGATTTTTTTAAATTTATTTATTTA